>NW_017806160.1:1281302-1294110 GCF_001891065.2 Hippocampus comes | reverse complement strand
TCTCTCTCTCTCTCTCTCTCTCTCTCTCTCTCTCTCTCTCTCTCTCTCTCACTCACACACACACACACACACACACACACACACACACACACACACACACACACACACACACACACACACACACACACACACACACACACACACACTAATCCTTGCAGAGCACCACTGTAAATACTCTGTGGGTTGCACTAAAGCACAAATCACTCAATCCCTCACCGAATGTTTTATTTGGCTCAGATTAATTGAAATGTCTTTCTCTCTCTCTCTCTTTTTTTTTAATGACAGAAAGATATTCCATAAATAACTTTTCTTTCTTCTGGACTATGATGAGCATGTTTGTGTTTAGCATTCATGCTAATGTGCAAATATCTGACATGTCTTAGACTTTCTCAAACACACCAACTGATCTAAACTGCATGCTGGTTTTCAACATGAAACAATGTAGTCAGCCTTTTTCGTGACTTCTTAATACAACACAATACAATACATCTTTATTTATACAGAGCTTTCATAACAGCTGCAGCTGTAACAAAGCACTTTACAGAATAGTTAACATGAAATAACAAAAAATCGGTAATATAACACAACACAACACGTAAGACACGTCAAACTCAATGCCACATGTAATAAATTAACTGTCTCTCAGGCTGAATTAGCACTTTGTGCTTCATGTTTCAAGTGGCATTAATTAAAAAAAACAAACAAACAAAAAAAACAAATACAAAGTCAAGACTGTTATCAAAGTAACAGTTTCACAGACATTTGTCAATCTCCCTCCCAAGCACCCCGCCGGCGCGGAGCATATATTGGGCTCTTGATGATGTAGAAGTCGGGGTGAAAACTCTGATACGTAACCGATCCAGAAAAATCATGGATGAAAAAAAGTGCCTTTTTTATCTTCACTCACTGATATTTAAAAAATAAACATGCCACTCTCTGTCTGCATTGGCGACTTTGGCTCTGGTTTCCCACGTGCAAGGGCATCCTGTTAAAAAAAAAAAAAAAAGTCAGAAGAACGATTGCTTTAAAAAAATGAATGTGTGGGTGCAAGTGAAGAATCTGGTTATAGCAGGAGAAGCTTGGATTTTCCCACCGCCAGCATACATAATAGCACCTACCCATGCATATGTCAGTACAGGGTGCCGATGTGGGGTGATTAGGGCTTTCGGATCCCGTTTGGCTGCAAGCTGAACAACATGGCCTTTAGCGATACTGCAGGAAAAATAAGCAGACGGTCTGGTCTATTTGTAGTGATGACACATGGAGAAAGTAGAAGCAGAATGCTTCAAATTGATATTATGGGCGTGAGCGTGATCCATGCTGTGGCAGGACTGTGGTGGTTCTCCCGTTTCCTTCCCACAGAGTTGACTAATCAGCCAACGTCGCCTTCATCTCTCCTCCGCCTTCTCTTCCCTCCTCATCTTTTCACCTCTGGCTCTGCTGCTGGCCGGCCGCAAACTCGCCAGGGCTTCTCTTTCATCTGAGCGATAGCGCGAGAGAACGGCAGAGGCACAGGAGGAGATGAGTGGAAGAACGTAATGATCTGTCCTGATGAAGCAGTGTGAGGGAAAGCGCTGACGCCAGGGAATCGCGCCTTTACGAAGTGATGGGCTTAATGCACCAATCACAGGGCTCATCACATCATTAGTCAATGTTCAGTGGCCAATGAGGGCACGTGAAATGACTTAAGATGAGAGAAGCCTTTGTAGCATATTTAGGGACTGCATTAACATGCTCGATCAAACATGCAGACACTTTTATTGCTGTCAATCTTGTCAGATCTGGTTGGCATTTGTGTTGCTTCGGTGGGATTATTTAGATCAAGAGAGAGTTTTCTCACTTTAGAGAAAGTGATTTTGCACAGCGATGCAGGTTTCAAGGAAACCTGATTTACTGCATATTGGTTATTTTGTGTCAACTCCAAAGAGATGGAAGAATGGCTGCAGTAACAGCATGGTGTGTATGTGAACCAGAGCAGCTCATTCCATTCCAATGGTAGATGCGCTTTTGTCAAGGGAGCCCAAAATTGTCAACAGTGCTGAGGCAGCATCATGCCGTCTCATCAACTTAATGATTCTAAAGACGCTGAATTAAGTTTAACTGGAAAAGTTGTCCTTCACTAGTTGTGTATTTTTAGACCCATCTCAAACCTTCCCTTCTTAAGCAGGAAGTGATTTTAAATCAATTCAGGATTTTTTTAAAACTCAAATGGACTCTTGACTTTTTGACCTCATCACAGTACAGAAACGTCTGTTTTTAAAGCAGTAAATGATATAAAATTGAATCGTGATGCAGGGAACCTGACTGTTGTTTGTGCCGATGCACCAAACAGCAGCTCAGAGTCATCACCCTTTTGAGAGTCCTTGGAGGGTGTGCTGGAGGGAGCTCCTGCTGGGGACTCTCTCGTTCTGCTGGGGGACTTCAATGCTCACGTGGGTAATGACAGTGAGACCTGGAAGGGTGTAATTTGGAGGCACTCGAGTGGTATTTTGTTATTAAACTTCTGTGCTCGTCACGGATCATCCATAATGAACACCATGTTAAAACGTAAGGGTGTCCATATGTGGACTTGTCAGCAGGACACCCTTCGTCGCAGTTCAATGATTTACTTTGTGGTTGTGTCATCGGATTTGCGGCCGCATGTTTTGGACACTCGGGTGAGAGAGGGGTGCAGTTTACAGCTTTAGCTTCCTTGCTAAAGCTGTTGCCCCTGTGACCTGACCAGTAGAAAATGGATGGATGGATAGATGGATAATGGATGGATGGAGTTGCCATGAAAAAGTATTTGCCCCCGCTCTGTTTTCTTGTGAGTACTTGTCAGGGAACTCACACGGACAATTTAGAACAAACAGACTTGACTCGGGAAGGATTGTCTTTACTGTCGACAGGGAGCACGATTCTGAAAGCAACCAACGGCAATTGCTTCTCAAATCGTACCCAAACTTTCCGTGCTATCTGCCGAACCTTTTATTGATTACATATGCAAATTTCAAGTACCATACAATAAAAATACTGCCCACTATATTTGCATACCACGCCCCGAGTCCGACCCTTCCGCCGGACATCTGGATAACTTTTGCCTAGCTTTGAACTACAGATACTCTGACACTTTTATGTTTGGCCTTCCACAATCAAAGACGTTGCAGACATTTTAACACACTGATAACGAATGACTTCCTGGGCTGTGACACTTATTACCAGTTCCCAAAACATCTTTTGGCATTCTAAAACACTTTGTTCCCAAACTGTTTACTCTCAAGCCGAGTCTGCATCCTTTCATCTGCTTGTAAACAGTTCAGCAGTTCTTCACACTTTTGAGGTAAGGCGACTTCAAAGAGCCCTCGGCCCAACAGGGCTTACTTACTTCTATCAGATAAAGTGCCTGTCGGGCCTCTTGCTTCCAAGACGACCTGACACCCTACGTGCACACACACATTTGGGGACGCTGTCTTTAGGTGAATTCACAGAGATGTCTTGACACGCCCAAAACTAAATAAAACTTTAAACATGATATCATTGTGTTCGTCAATTCCTCTAACAGTGTTCCGCCTCTGAATGGCTCAGTTCATGCTCGAAAAACCTCCAATGTGACTGAGTTAAACCAATTCTGCAAAGAAGAGTGGGCTAAAATTCCAAGACAGCGATGCTTAAGGCAGCCACTGCAAATGCTTGATTTTAGTTATGCTGCAAGAGTGGCACAACCATTTATTAAAAGAATGAGTCCATTACTTTTTCAGGTCGAGTCAGCTTTGGATTTGTCTTCCCTTTAGAAATTAAATCATCATTTACAAACTCCATTTCATATTTACTGGGCCTATCTTTGTGAGAATTTGAAGGGGCAAAAAAATGATGTGCGCATCGAAACAGCATGGGGGCAAATCCTTTAACCCATAATAGACTTATGCAGCAGCACTGGTGCAAAAGGTGGTAAAAACTCAGAAAAGAAATTAAACAATTAGAATACTGTTTCAACGTGGTATATAGCCTACTTACTGTACCTTTGTTCGCTTCTCTGGGGAGAAACCCTGGGACACCCCTCTTCCGGGGAGTGGGACTTCCAGTATTCTGTCAAAATATCAACAAAAAAAAAAAAATACCAACGTACTCGCTAAACTTGTGCGTGTGGGGGGGGTTTGTTTATTTCTTTGTATATTCTCAGTCATCCAGCTCATTGAAATCCAGCAAGGACTGAATTCGTCTTTGCTGAACCTGTTGTGTTTGTACTTGTTTTCAGAAAACATTCAAAACCAAACATTATTAGTCTTCCAACGTTGCAGGGACAATTTTGGGAAGACTGTTTGATTGCATCATGACTGCGCTTGAGCGCACAAAGCTCGCCAGGTGCTAATTAGCAAACAAAATGTCACTTCTCCCCGTCTCGAGTAACCCTTCAAAAGCTGCAAATGTCCCTGACAATAGCCACTTGATCTGTTTGCAGATGCCAGTGAGCGAGTGTGCATTGCAGCATATGGGACGCTCCAATCTTTCACGCAGCGTAAGCAGGATGATAGCAAGCCATTTATCTCAATCTGCGCAATGACACCTCCACAACAGGGTGACATAAACAACAACAGTAACTCATTCGTGCACACACACTTGCAGACTGTCACATAAAACAGATGATATGCTGTGTACCCATGCACACTAACACACCTATTTAAGTGAAATGCATGCTGCTTGACGTTTACAAGTGTTTGCCCTTATTCGATTGACAGAAAAACAATGCACGCAAAATTTAATGCTCATCAGCATGCCCGCTGTGCTATAGATCCTTCCACTCTGTTTGGAGTGAAGCCCATCATTTTATACACCATCTGCTTTCTCTAGAATGATACAGAAGAACAAAAAAGGAGTCCGATGGTAAAATAGAAACACAGCAGGTTCAAACGAAAAAAAAATGGCTGCCTGGAAAGTGTGGTTGTACAGAAGAATGAAGCAGATGCAAGTGCTGGGAAGGCTTAAAGTCTTTCAAAGTAGAAGAGGAAAAGGAAGGAGGCCCGGAATATGAGGTGAGCTGGAAATGCCAGCAGCGCTTGTAGAAAGTCACCTTCAGTCAGAAATTAGCAATGAACACAAGGTTTTAAACATGCAAAGCTGGACCACGCACACACACACACACAAGCACGCACGCACGCACGCACACACACACACACACACACACACACACGCACGCACGCACACACACGCACGCACGCACACACACGCACGCACGCACACACACACACACACACGCACACGCACACAGATTTATGCCTCATTGGTAATGTTGTGTTAATACATGTGAGCATATTAACATTTCATATGCAGATGCATCTCACCCAGCATTTTTGCCTCAAGTTGAAATTAGCGCACGGTGGTATGCAGTGTGCTGGTAGCGATGGTGGCAGTGAGCCTTCTAATATGTCGAGGCACGCCATGTCCCACCGGAGTGTGTGTGTGTGTGTGTGTGTGTGTGTGTGTGTGTGTGTGTGTGTGTGTGTGTGTGTGTGTGTGTTTTTGGGTGTATATATGCGCATCCTGTGGCCGGAGCTCATACCAGTGATGAGGAAGAGAGGGTCGCTAATGGCAAACCTGCTTTATTGGGGAGTAGAGACAATGGAACAACAGCGGATGTCATTTGAGCACGTAATGTCTCCGTGACAAAGTGGTTGTATTTGTAAGTGCGAGGACTTCCAAATGGAAGTAACTTGTCGTAGAATATATAATCCATTACATTTTGCCCAGCTGTTTCCTTTAGGGGTTGCAAATGGTAAATGCATTCATGTGTACAAGTCATATGCGTCAGGAATTTATTGGGGATTGAATATTTGCTCTCCTAGTAGCCTATGCCGAGTTTTCAAACAAATACATATGTATAGACTATAAAAACCAGTGCTATGCAAATTCTCAAGGCCAGCATACATAGAAGGGCATGCAGAGGGGGACAGGTTTAAGAGCACTCAACATGACAGGGAGCCAAAAAACAGTGGGGATAGAAATAAAGGAGTGGTCAAATATGTAATTCTACCCTTTCCTCTGTGCTAATTGTCTTGGCAGGAACCATAACAGAATTTTAATTTGCCCGGTGTTTACCATTCATAACGGATGATCCCATCTCAGTGGAACGCAATCTAATTATTTGCATAAATGCATGGACGTACATGCACCGATGGGAGAACACACACACACACACACACACACGCACGTGCGCACACTCATACGGGCACTGCGCTTCGTACAATGTAATCTAATTAACTGAGCAAGTGTTTCTAACGTGTGCTCCATTTCAAAACAGCCTCTGAACACACTGAACGGAAATTCACTTCCTACCCCATCTGTACTCTTCCGTATATGCATTGTAAGAAGCGGGCCTCCTCATCGTCATTTTTACTTTTCAGTGGTGCCTTCTGATATGAGTGCACCGACTTCCAAATTTTTGGAGACACGAGCCGTAATTCCAATGATTGTTTTTTTTTTTTTTTACTATGACGTAAAAACTAGAGATACAAGCATTGTATGGTGGCAGCGAACTCAATTCAGCTCACAACAGTTTCGCAGATACTGAACAAATCTTGAAAAAAGAGGCTTCATACTGTTAAATGCCAGTCCTACTCGAAGTTAACTGTCAAACTAAACATCAAACAAAAGAGAATTACAGGTACACTGTGCATTTCAAACCCTAACCCTTCGGAAAGTTTGTTTGGCTGAATGCTAACACATCAGTGGAAATGGCATCGAGAGTGGTGGCACAGTGTTCAACTGGTTAGCATGTCGGCCTCACAGCGCAGACATGCAGTGTTCGATTCTGGCTCCGGCCTTCCTGTGTGGAGTTTGCATGTTCTCCCTGTGCCGGCGTGGGTTTTCTGAACGATCTACGATGCCTGCTAATGCTATCTACCCCGCTGGCTAAGTGCAGAACACAGTAGGGGCAAAATGGGGCTTGGGACTGACTAATTGTGTCAAAAAAAGGGCAGGTTGATCGATGAAATAGCAGCACAAAAGGACGAAAACTACTTTGAGGGCTTTGAGGAAAGCGATAGGACCACAATGTGACTTCGTCGTACACAAGACATTGAATGTTTTTTTTTTTTTTTGTCATTCTACACTCTGTGTCTTCATGCCTTTCACGAATAAACAATGATCTTTCGAGATCCTTTGTCATCCTTACAGGCTAGCGTGGTTTTCATCTTTGAAAGTATCACACACTGAAACGAATGTTGAGGTAGTATAAAGCTACATCAGTTTTGGGTCAGAGTGAAGAAAGGTGCCTTTTTCTTGTCTTTGTGAACACGGAATTTTTTTTGCACAGCCTTGGTAAGACAGTGAAGGAGATGGTGGATTTGTTGAGGCCTGAATGCACGGAGCGTTACATTCAGTAGTTCCCCAGAGCCGCAATGTTTACTATTAGACGAGAAAAGACCTCTTTCCACACGGCCTGATGCATGATAGTCCTTTCATTCTCAAAATGATCTGAGTAAGACGACAGTGCAGCAGTGGCTCGAGATACGAGTGAGCCGCCTTGCAACTTTTTTATGACGAGCCCAGATTTTGAAAGCAAAACATTTGAGATACGTATGGTGGCAAAGAACGCAACTTGGGACACTTCACACCAGCAGTTTGGCAGATAGTGACCAGGTCTTCAAAAAGAGGCTTCAAACTTTTAATTGCAGCTCCCAGTTGAAGTTTACTGTCAAACTAAACATGGAACTATGAGAATTACACTTGGTGTATTTCAAACAACCATGTAGCTTTGCTTCAGGAAAGTCCATCTTAATGCCAAAGATGGGCTAACGAAGAGCATCAGTGTCGTGGTGTTATAACCTTTTAAGCAACAGACAGTTGCATAGACAAACAATATAACACTCACAGGAACATATTCTTTATCCTCTGCAAGAAAGGATTAATGCAGTTTACCAAGTCAGTTGTGAAAGACTTCTTCGTGTCTCTCTGTCTTTGTACTGTACTGTCCTCAGGTGGTCAAGGTAAAAGTAACAATGGCCAAAAGTATATTCTTCAGATTCTGTTAAATTATGTCATCACTGTATATTTTTATAAAGTACAACAAGATAGAATGCTTTTTTTCCAAGTGAAAAACAAAAAAACAGGGAGGCTGCCAAAGATGATAGTTCAGTTCATTCAGTTCGCACGGGAAAGATGATTTGAGAATGTTTTGAACCACCCCATATTTGAAAATATGTTGCTGAGTCAAACAACTCATGAAGACATCTCATCAAAAGTGTGTTATTCGCAGTATTTTCACAGATTGATCACATACAAGCAATAACACCAAAAGAATAGGAGCATCGTACTGCTGAGTTCTGGTGACATTTTGGCCTTCTGCCTTAGGTTTTAGTTGGCAATGAGTGTAGTTTGAAATTGGGACACTACCTGAGTTCTGTTAGTTTTCATCATTGATATTACTTGAGTGGCCTTTTGCTCTTAATAAAAGCAAGACAAAAAAAAATCATCACATTTACCACTTACTATGGATCGGCGCGCTTCAAACACACAACACAAAACAGTGCCTATGTATAAGCTGTCACTGGATCGAGTCTGACTCATCAAAGTTTGTCACGCATTTTTTTTCATGACTCCAGTGGTAAAGCCCTACTCACACCATTGTTCTTGAACATAGAAACACTCCTCCATCCTCATGAGCTAACAACTCATTTGTATGAGCACATCCTATTTTTAGGAGACACGGGGCAACATTGGGGACAGTAAAAATGAGGATTTAATGAGACGCATAATTAATTGATGATAAGTGGCTCTAAATTAAGTATAGAAAAGGTCACATTGTAAACAAAAGTGATCCCATGGGGGTCATTAGTGTGTGGCTCCAGAGAGAAGGTCACTGTGGTCACTAAGGTTCTTCCTCAATGGATATTTGAGGTCCCCATTGGATTTGAGCAACATTTCGGTCGGTTCTTATTTTGTTGTTTGGAGCTTGTATTGTGCAAGCCACGTGGGAGGGGCTCACAGTGCATACACTGCAGATACTCCACTTGCTTTTTTTTCGTACAGCACACCAGTCAGCCAAAAGTAATAGTCCACTGCTGGCAAAAGTCAAATAGGGAATCAATGAAAAGAAAACATGCCTTCCATGTCCATTTGCCATGAGGCAACTTTTCAAATCTCTGTTCACCTGGGTGAACAGTGAGCCTTTCACTTCATCTGGCCTTGTGCTTAATTGCACTGACTGTGATTCTTAGTCTTGTTCATATTGCTTCAGTGCGATCTTAATACATCTTGAAAAGGGGCAAAGAAAATTAGGAATGCGTGGAGATGAAAACATGACACCTGCGTGCACGCAGGAGTGCTGTGTCTGTTATGCTGTATGGCCTCGAAATCTTGCATGTAGTATCTAAAAGGTTGCCATGTCCTGAAATGTACCACTTGCTTTGTTCTGGATCAAGTCTGGATACGTACATTGAACGTGTCAGCAGGAACTAACAGGCTTTCTCCATGGTAAAAGAATACCATATAAATATTCTTAAGCTGCTTTTCTCCCATCCTTTCAAGACCACTGAGTTGCTTTGTGTCATTGTTTGCGATATGTATTTCTGCATATGTGCATCGCGCCCACCATAAAGAGAGATATGATGAGCCCGACTGAGTGTGTGTCTGTGTTTTTGTTCTGCAGTGCATGTGAAGGCAGGGACGTGTGAGGTGATCGCCGCCCATCGCTGCTGCAACAAGAACAAGATTGAGGAGCGATCTCAAACCGTCAAATGTTCCTGCTTCCCCGGACAAGTTGCTGGCACCACTCGGGCCATGCCCTCTTGTGTTGATGGTATGTGCCAACTACTTCAATCATCTTCGGTTTCGTGTTGTTGTACTTTAGTCAACGTCAAAACAAGGGCTTACCAACAAAGCACTCAGATCCAAAACATTGATGCTTGCGCTTTGAATCTAAACTGTGTCAGAGAAGTTCTTGGTCTGCAACACTATGATGTAAATGATCAGTTCACCGTAACAGTTACTGGCCAAATATTAAATTAGCCACTTCCATAAAAAGAAACATTCAACGTAACAAATAAATTCGGGGAATGAACTTCAAACAACAGAAAACATACGTGACTTTGTAAACATGACTAACAGCGACACACAACAATGAAATGTTCAAGACTGGCAACTAAATACAAACAAACTGACGAGACAGCAAGGTAAACCTGGACAAGACACGAGTGGTTGCTGATTGGTAGACATGAGGCTGACGAGAATACCTGACGAGTACCTAGATATGACATGAAAAAGGGACACAGGGAAATCATGACAAAACGTGAAATAAAAGATATCTGTTATTCAGTTTTGAGTAGGCCGAAGTCTTTCTCATTTCCACCAGTCACCAATTACGTTCCGGAGAGCTTGGATGAAATTTCCAAACACTCGAAGTGTAAATATGATTACTCAGAGAGAGGTTAATTCTGGTTAGTCAAACTTTGCTTTTAAATGGTGTCTGCTTGCCATACATCCATACCCGTAGCTGAGATTATTTTTATTTCTGATTTTCTAAAGCAGCAAAAACAACTGCACTATAATACAAAAAAAAAAATCGGTGACATTCACCTTTTAAATTATGCATGACATTTGGTGTTTTCTCCTAAATCTCTCAACTAAACATTACAAAAGACTGAATTTGTTCTGCAGGTGAATGCACGTGTGCATAAGTATTAGCCATATTCGCTTGGCAGTACGTCCTACTTCGATATACAGTGGACTGGGGGGCCTAAGTCCAATTCTTTCCTGCCTGTTTGAGATGTTTCCCTGCTCCAACATACCTGATTAAAATGATCAGCTCATCTGTAAGCTTTACAGAAGCCAAAGAACGTTCCTTAACATTTGAATCGGGTGTGTTGGGGAGTGGAAACATGTAAAACAGGCTGGATAGGGGCGGTCAAGGACTGGATTTGGGCACCCCTGATGTTGATGAACAACAGGATAAAATGCTTAATGCACACTGAGTCTTTGTAGACATGTAGAAGTTTAGTATGAAAAAGAAATTGCACTTACTAAATCGAAACCGATGCGCATTGTTCTCTCTCATAAAAGAGCCACAAAGAATGATCCACCGGCTTCAATGATGATGTTTATTTATTTTCACAAATCTGTGTGGGGTGTGTCCAAAGTGTTACTTGTCCTTATTCAACTGTACAGCCAGCACAAATAAACCTGTGCACTTGAATCATTTTTATTCTATTCTGCATTTCAGACCAGCGCTGATAATTCTAATCCCAAAAGATGCATTGCAAAGTGCATTTCAAATCTTTCTGCAAAATCAATATTTTGCACTGTGCGCAGCTATCACTGGTGCTTGATGAAATCCCACCCTAGAGTCTTGGATCTGGTGTGTTTGGTAGTATTTTCAGAATGCAGCAAAGTTTAGGAGTGAATCTGCGAAACACATTCGAGGATTGCAACTTTTGATTTGATCGCCTACATTTTCGAATGATGCATCATAAATACGGTACGAGAACTCAGTCTAATTGTATACAACTTCCAAATGAAGCGGACGTGGAGCAGTATGGCTTTCCAGTGGCCTCATTATAAATAGAAATTACGTCTGTGCACTTGCTGCAAGGGTGATCATTTCTCCAAATTTCCCCAGCACATCTCCTTGTGAAAAAAAAAAAAAACTGCCATGCCGTTTAATGGGGTAATTAATCATTCGGTTCCATCTTACGCGAATCAATTCCTTCTGTTTCCACCTGCTGTTGATGATGATGATGTGATTTGAGGCCTTCAGTGAATGCAGAAAGAATGACTGAATGAGTAAGACACAACATGCATAAAAAAAGCAGTCAAAACGTAACAATGTTCAATCAATTCCCATCTGGTTGAAAAACGGAAAGACCAAAACTGTCAAGACCGATACGTAAAAGTAATGGGTCCATCAAAGTTATTTCTCACAAAACTTCGAAACTGCTTGTGTTGCGTAACATCTTCAAAATTATGAAGACCCGCTGAAAGTTTTTGTCTTTCAGTTTTTTGTTATGCTTGGGTCTCTTCCCAGTGGATTCAATGCGTTTAGTTCAACAGACAAAGCAACAGCTGTGCTACAATGTAAACGCTAATCCTTCAATTACCTGAGATTTGCAGTGACGTGCTCATTCAAATTTGAACCAATATTCACGTGTCTGAGACCGATTCTAGCCCCTCTCTGTGATAACAAATCCAAATGCTCTTGATGCTTTTGAGCGCTTTCCTCTGTGATGTTTGCTGAAGGCATACATTCATTTTGATCTGATGTGATGTGTGGCGCACAAATCTGCTTGCAACCCCGAAAGATCACAACACATTTCAGATGGCTGATGCATATCTTGCCCCCAGTTTTGTCCTTTTGGATTTGTTTCGGATATGCAAATGATCCCCTGATTACATTCGCATGACATGATAGTCGCCATTGCCGTCACTCAAACAAGTATCATAAAGAATAAAAACACACAGAACATAGAAAATTTTTATTTAAAAATCCACATGTTTAGTTTGAATATAAATAAGGAAGCAACAATGCTTTTACCGAAAAGTAAAAAGCGATTAAAGAACCACTGTTTTAGTCATAGAGGGACATAATCAGTTTGTAAATGAGACTTGTGAAGCTTGAGGGCGTTGCATGAGTAATGACATGTGAAAGCGCTACTGTCTATATAGAGACTGAATTACAGTAGTTTTCAGAAAGCTTGGTCTCTTGCAGAAGAGCGGCACGTTCATGCTTGGAATCATCAATGAATCAATTTGTACTCATATGAAGTGGGGTCCTCTCTCTCTCTCACTCTCTCTCTCTCTCTCTCTCTATCTCCTCCACTCCCACCTCCTCCACTCCCTCCTC
>NW_017806160.1:1229356-1281194 GCF_001891065.2 Hippocampus comes | reverse complement strand
GGAGGGAGGGAGGGATAGATAGATAGATAGATAGATAGATAGATAGATAGATAGATAGATAGATAGATAGATAGATAGATAGATATGCACATATTCTTTACATATGCTTGTATTTTTTTTTTTTTTACTAGCCTCAATTGTTGCCCAGAAGTGGTGGTGTCAGATGGAGCCATGTATGGAAGGTGAGGAGTGTAAGGTTCTTCCAGACCTCACAGGATGGAGCTGCAGCACCGGCAACAAAGTCAAGACGACCAAGGTGAACATACACAGGATTCATTTTTGCGTCTCTGGCCATCTGAGGCAAACGCTCTGCTTCTGGTGTGCTGAGTATTTCTACTTAGCTATTTGCATAGCTAAGTATTTCTTCTCTTGTCAGACTGACCTTTGGAATATGTTTGTATGCAAATACAGACACTTTTTTTTTTTTTTTTTACATCTTCTGTGGAATAACATGATGCAGTCCCACTGGTCTACCGAATAAGTGCTGCAAAGTAAAAAGATGATTAAAAAAACCTGTTAGAACAGGTGCTCCACAGCAACTCCTTGCCAGTTCAAGTTCACAGGTAATCGTGCAGTTTGACATCCCTGCTGTCTGCCGATGCTACATTTCGAATTAATGCTGCATTTGCTGAATAAAGGCCATCTGAAGCAGTCGATTCGAACGAAAACAACCCTTCACGCTGCTGTATTTGTTAGCATCACAAACAAGCCCTCGCTTTGTGGCCTTAACATGAATATTGCAATAGCATAAACAGACACCGAATAGAATAATTCATAACGTAATGTGGTAGATAATACTTTCCCCATTACATCGCCTATATCGTGAACAACAGGGAAGTACACTGAGGTGCTGAGAGAAAAAGGAAACTTAACAGAACATCAAGTTTAAAGCTTTGGACTTCAGTTCAAATTTTGCTCAGGGAAAAGCCAAACAGGTACAAGCAAGACTCTGTAACCAACTTCTACCATGACTGTGTTCTACCTTTCCACATTATTTGTCTCTATCCTCCTTTTGTTTTTTCCCCCCACCCCACGAATTATTTTCTTCGCTTCTCTTTCTATGCTATGTTCTCCCACCAAGATCAAACGCTGAGCAAAAGCAAGGGCATGAGGAACGAGGTTTACATTCGCACTTGCCCTGCTTCCTCACACCTCAGTGGCATGCATTCCACCTCGGTGCATAAACAGCTCGCCATGTCCGCTACACCGCAATGGGAACACACCTCACATGTGCGCACACCTGCCCCTTTGCCCCGATGTGCAAATTGTGCACGCGGGCGTGCTTGTCTTGCCCGTGTGGTCTTTGCCTGAGTGTGGTCAGTGCCTGTGCCTGCACATCTTGCATTGAGCCCACCGCCTGCTCTTTGGTGACCCGAGCCGAGCGAGCTCCGAAGAGTCCGTCACACACCGGCTTTTAAGTGAAACTCACCTCTCATCACCGCACACCTCCGTTCCTCACCTCCATCCTGCTCCCTGCCTATTCGTCCTCCATTATTCATGGCTCGCTGCAGACCTTTGTTTTCAGCCTTAATAATTGATTGGAGGCGTGGCCAAAGGGGTTGAGAGTGCGCCGTTTTGGGTTGAAAAAAGAAACAAAAAGTGAAGACACAATCCATCGCTCGCAGCCACCTCACACTTTCTAAATCACTCTGAGGCGCTGTCTCTTGGACATCGGGCTGATTAAGAATTCCTTGCCTGCTGTTTTCACTCGAGACACCTGCAGCAAAGACGATGGGACCACTTCCCTCTTTAAGCACGCATGCCCGTCTGTAACTAAATACGCTTTTCCATTGTACCGATTCCACAGCAATTCAGCCTTGCTTGGCCCCGAGTGGTTATTTTCCATGAGACTTTTCCGGGACTGTACGGTTACAATGGAACCGCTTTTCAGAACGGCCGAGTGGGGCCGTTACATCATTACCATGACTAGTCTTATGAAGTTGTTTCACCGTTCTCATTGGTTTTGTTTTGTGGACATTTGAAAAGTTCTGTGCAAGATGAAAGCAAATTACAGTTTCAGGCATGGTTCTATCACTGACTAGGCTACAGTTGGAAAAAGCACAAATATTTATCGCTGGTTACATTCGGATCTTTAATCAGTAATTTGTGTGTGAATGCACTCGATGTCTGTGTGCACTTTGTGTGTTAAATGATATATTTGCTCGATGCTGAAAAGCCTTGTTTTTTTTCCTCCTTGTTGTGTGCAAGGCCGAGGTCCAGATGCACAAGCATCCAGATCAATATCAGTACACACATTCTTCTAGTCCCATTAAGACCTGCTTGTAAATTGAAATTGGCGATGGACTGGAGAGAGCAAGAGATGAGAGGGAGACGTGATGAGAGCTGTAAAAGGAAAGAGAGAGAGAAAAAAAATAAGCGGAGACTGGAGAGGAATACTGAAGACTGAGGTGGGAGGAAGATAAAAGCAGTAAAGGAAACAGTTGAAAACAAGAACATTGCACCCCATCAGCTGACAGGGAGCTTGAGCTTGTGCCCTGCATCACAGCTCAGGCAAGAATACAAAGGAGCTTTTGGCACTCTCGGTCGCTGGCTGCGAGCAGAGATGAGGTGGAGAGGAGGAGGACAAAAGGAGGAGAAAGGGAGGAGGCACAAGACAGCTCGATCAATGCCAAATCATATCCCGTGGACGAGCGTCCAGACATTGCTGGGCTGCCAAGCCGCTTGAGCTGTCATTGACCACTGTGCGAGCGTGTGCACGATATGCCATTCGCATTCTGTGTTGGGGGCGGCATCATTCAAGAGAAAATGCTGACTGCGTGAAGCACTACATGGACACAAGTATTAGGACATGCCACATTGCATGCTCCATTTCCATGCCCGAGCGACTTTTTATGTGTCCCTCCACTCTGTCTGACATTCTGCCCTTTTTCTTCTGGATTATGTTGTTTGTAGCAGCATCTTGACACACCACATAGCTTAACTTCCGTTGCTTTTAAACGTGCTCGTATAGACGGAATTTTAAAGAGCAATCGAATAGCAGTTTGGGAATTGATCAATCTGCCGCTGGTCGAGACGCTGAAGTTTTGCTTGAATCTTAATGTTTGAGCTTACCAAGGTTTGCTGGAGAATCCGACACTTCCAAATGCGTGGGAAAAGTTTGCGGAAGACCAAAAACGGGTCTTATGGTTGTGAATTCTTTTGTGCATTTATGGCACGTAAGAGCTAATTAGTGTTCTTATGTTGATATTTGAGATTTACAATGAACATTTTCTTTTAATTTCATGCAAAACATGTCAGGTTTTATTCAGAGAAAAGCTGTGCATGATACACGATGGATCCGTTTTGAAAATGGCAACGCCGGTACACCGCCGTTCAAACACTTGTAGTCTGCTCGGGATAATCAGGCCCCCTGCAGGCATATTCACGCGCAAGTAGATTAGCGTCTGAAGGGACACGCTACGGTGTGTGTGCAGAGTGCACTCGGCGAGACAACAAATGCCCGTTGACTCTTTGATCAGGCACGGGATGAGATGCCTGAAGTCAATAGGAGAGGGCCCCGGCAGTGAAGGAGCCCTGGAGCCACACTCCAAGCATCCCAGCTGCCAGCTGGGTGGAAAACGCTTTTTCTGTGCTCTCCTGACAATGGCTGGCCTTCACCACTTGGCACCTGGCGTGGACAAAAGACTGTCTTCCAGAACAGGACGGACAGGAGGACAAGCCTGTGTTTGTATGTTAAGAGGGAAAGCTGGGGGGTTGTGGGGGCGGGGAATTATGGCATAAAGGGGCATGCATGGAAACGGAGACAAGATGACATGAAAAGCCTGACCTCTTTCATCCCTGTATACAATCATGCGTGACATTAGCTGGTAGGCAATGACTCCTGTAAGAGCTAATTAGTGTTCTTATGTTGATATTTGAGATTTACAATGAACATTTTCTTTTAATTTCATGCAAAACATGTCAGGTTTTATTCAGAGAAAAGCTGTGCATGATACACGATGGATCCGTTTTGAAAATGGCAACGCCGGTACACCGCCGTTCAAACACTTGTAGTCTGCTCGGGATAATCAGGCCCCCTGCAGGCATATTCACGCGCAAGTAGATTAGCGTCTGAAGGGACACGCTACGGTGTGTGTGCAGAGTGCACTCGGCGAGACAACAAATGCCCGTTGACTCTTTGATCAGGCACGGGATGAGATGCCTGAAGTCAATAGGAGAGGGCCCCGGCAGTGAAGGAGCCCTGGAGCCACACTCCAAGCATCCCAGCTGCCAGCTGGGTGGAAAACGCTTTTTCTGTGCTCTCCTGACAATGGCTGGCCTTCACCACTTGGCACCTGGCGTGGACAAAAGACTGTCTTCCAGAACAGGACGGACAGGAGGACAAGCCTGTGTTTGTATGTTAAGAGGGAAAGCCGGGGGGGTTGTGGGGGCGGGGAATTATGGCATAAAGGGGCATGCATGGAAACGGAGACAAGATGACATGAAAAGCCTGACCTCTTTCATCCCTGTATACAATCATGCGTGACATTAGCTGGTAGGCAATGACTCCTAAAAGCCCCAAATGGCTTAAAAGCGGCCAGGCGGACCAAGAAAAATGGAAGATGGAAAGGTAAAGGTGGTAAAGAGCTCTCATGATTATAGCGGCGGTCTCCACAAACACACCAAATGACATGGCAGCACGCCAGGTGCTGAGAGCCAGGCTGACTGCCATTACGCCAGCTGCGTCTTGTTTAGTTGTGTGCCAGAAGAGAGCATGCTGGCCGTGTGCTTGTTGCGCCTACAACGAGCATCACTTTCCATGACTTTCAAAGAGACCACTGCTGCACCACTCAAGATTATTCACAGCGGGAAAGTGATCTACAGTATATACCAGCAGTCGTTCCAAACACAGAACTTTTTGTGTTTCATGCAACTTGCAGAGCTTTTGGGGGTTTCTGGATTTTCACCAGTTTCTGTTGTCTTTTTTTTTTGTTTGTTTGTTCATTTGTTTGTTTTCAGGTGACCCGATAGTTCAAGAAGACAAGTTTGTGGCGGCTGGAATGATTTTGCCACACATGTACCTGCGGACGCGGTGAAAATTTACTCTGATGGACTTGAGCAAAGATTTTGTTGAATTTCACTGAGGACATCCGAGGAATGACGGCTGAAAAGCCAGGACTTTTATGTCGCCCAACTGACCCAAACTTGTGTCTCGGTGCTTGGCTGCACAGGACTGCGGAAAACAACATCCTTCACTGGAAAAAAGCAACGTCTTAACTGAAAACTACGGGGCAAAAGACATTTTCCCTCCAGCGAACTGCATTATTCGAACCTGTTCTATGACTTAGTGGTGTTCCGTATATACAAGGGCAGTTATTGGACTTTAGAAAGAAAACTTTCATATAAAAAGTGGATCATGTACTTTCATGTACACTATGAAATTGAAAACACATGAAGCATTCAAATCTGACAAAATGTTTCTTAATAATGATACCTCTCCGTCAAAGCTTTGAAAATGTCACTTTGTAGGAATAATTTAACTTGAATAGTTTGTGGTTAACCACATTTTTTTTTAACTCTTCATCTTTTTTTTTCCCCAAGGTTGAATTTAGACAGATATCAGTTAAGTGTTCTACATGTAAAAATGCTCCATGGATTCAGTGCGGCTAAAAGTGAAGTGATGCGCAAATGGTTTTAATATCTGTGTTTCTAAATGCCTGTGTAACCGCTATTGGGTATGTGTCAGTATTATAGGGAATGAATAAAGCCTTTCAAAAAGGAAATGGAAATCTTTTTCTTGTGGTCAACTCACGCCACAGTAAAGCAGAATTTACAATGTAAAATAATGACATGAAGTCTCTTGAACCTTCCAAGAAGTTAAAAAAAAAGAAAAAGAAGTACTTTCATTCATTCATTCATTCAATTTGAAAGAACTGGCTGCAAAGTTTTAAAAACACCATTGCCACCTCCATCCACACGTCCAGTAAAACATGAAATTGTTACACGGCGCCTCTCATGAATTGACCTCTGCTATAATTGAATTCCACCTTCAAAAATGAATGTTCAACCTCGGCAGTTACATGACATAGCCACAACTTACCAACACTTGTCAGGTGAAATGTGTTGTATGTCACAAGTGGATAAGCATCTCAACATCCTTTCAGGATTTGTCACCTTCTGCCGCGCTTGTCCTACTTTCTCACAGCAAGCTATAGTGAATGGTAGTCAGACTGTTTATTGGCCTGGTACAATAGGTTGCGAGCATCTGACACGACCTAAGTTGTCTGAGAAGGGGGTATTAAGCTGCTGAACCCAGCAGGGGAGCTACAGCCAGGTCTGCCGTAGTCACAAATGTGCTCCACGCTTTATCTGTAGAAAGGCCTTGACACAATGCAAAAAAAAAAAAGAAGTGTCAGACCTTGATAAGCATGAGAGAGCCCATCAAAATGTGACAGGATGAGACACAAAATAAGGCAGACGTTCGGTTCAACTAATGACACACTGTGTGTTGGATTGCATTCACAACTGTCTTCACAGAGCCTTCTGTCGGTGATTTGCCAAATCTACCAGCAGAACCTCTCGGGGGCTTTGATCTTGTCTTGAGCCTCAATCAAATGCTGTGTGTGAGTTCCATGAGCAGGGCTAACTTTCAATTGGAGTGTCTTGTTAGTGTATATCAAGCAAGGTCACATACAGAATCATAATACTCGACCACACCGAAGAAACGAAGAAAGCAAGAGACCGCTGTGCTTTTGACACAGCAATCTGACAGTTTTAATTCCAACACGTTCACCATTTGTGTTTTAGAGCTCCACCTCAATCCAAGAATGGATCAACCTTGCGTGGTTTGCGTAAATTGTCTTTTTGTTACCGTGCAGTTCCACAAAACGTTTCACATGGCTGTTGAGGGGAGGCGCCAGGTGGAGCTGGAACTCTCCTCCTATCTGCCCGGCCGCTCTGATCTTCAGCAGGAAGGCAATGTATTAATCGTGTCATGTGTGACTCCGCTCCAAGTACTGCTCAGATGAGTCAATGCGCTCTGAGCTTAGCCGGGGCAATGAAAATTGGTTGCATCTGAAAACAGATGGTGAGCTGAGAGATGATACTGTCGGTGGATAGAAAACGATTCAGCGGGAGACTGCTGAGCAGCATAGAAAACAGAAAGCAAAACTTGCAACCTTGAAAATGATATTTGCCTCGCTGTCAACATCCTGTATTAGTAGGTGATGGATAAATGCAGTGCAACATGCAAAGTCAAACGCTTTGTAAAGCTGTCCAATTTGTGTGAGTCAATATACAAATGCCCCCTTTGAGAATTATACTTGGAATATCATGACAAAAAAATGTAATGCTCTTCACAAAATTGATGATGCACAAAACTCCCCTCACACCTTAACCCAACTTGTTTTTTAACATTTAACTATGAAAATAGTTTTTTGTTCCAAGAACCCCGAATAAAGGCTTTCTAATCCGTTTTCCTTGCTTGTAGTCATCTGCTGAGCAATGAATCTTACCGGTTCGCCGCTTTGAACATCTTTTCAAGCCTCAAGATGACACCGGTGTGCCTCAAAAGTGAGGGTAACCAAGCCCCCCCCCCCGCCCCTCCCCCATCTAGGAGATGCACACATTCCACTGTCACATGATGCTCAGACAGGGTCAGTGGAAGCTTGAATCGTGTCCTCCAGAAGAGTCCATTCAAAATTTGTACTCTCACATGGATGCCATTTTGAGGATAACTTGATGAGATCTCAAATATGTGTTGTGCATGTTTGATTATGTTCTTCAACTTGCACTATCCAGATTAATTCCTTTTGGGGAACAGTTACAGTTTTGAATGACAGTATTACTTATTTGAATGGGGAGGGGGTATTAACAAGCCCCCGACATGAGAATGCGGTTTGAGTTCATAGATTATAAAAGTTTATGCTGAGAGACTTTCTGGGTCTCCTGCTTTTTGTTCCTACTCCTCTGTTCCTCTTCTAGCCACGTGTCAGCGGCCTGCCCTGGGGTCCTCACCTCTTGCTTCCTTCTCAGCCTAAAAATTTTTTTCCCCCTCCTTCTTGGCAGTACTCCAGTATTGTGCGTCCACCTCGCAAAAAGAAGAGGATACAGACATGAACTGAGCCCATGCTCAGCTCAAACTTGTTGGGCACACGGGAGAACTCCTTTCTGTGCACCTCTGAGAAGGGCACAGAAGGGAGACTCCAATAGCCCGGTGCTGTCCGGTCGCATTCGAGAGGTCTCATGTGAGGAGCGAGATCACCTTTTCCTTTATTTCTTGTCTTTTTCTTTTTCCTCTTCCCTTTTATATTTTTTCCTCCAACTTCTTCCTGCCGGCTCCTGGCTTCAACAGCTTGGCCTCGAGATCCAATCAGGAGGAACTTCTCACAGCTCTCCTATTCTGAGACAATCAGTGAGTGCAACATCTTGCAAATCAAGAGCGTACAAATTGGTTCTGAAAACGGAGTTAAGGGGTTAATTGGTTCATGAGCCTCATCTCCATCTTTTTAGAATATTAACACGACTTCAATTTTTCTTGTTTTTATTGTCTTATTTTATTTTAATCCATTACCTTTTCATTCTTTGCTACTCTTTTCAGCGTAATTAGTTTCCTTATGACGGACCTCTTGGAATTCCCATGGAGATTTAGAGAATCACCGTCCACACCATAAAACTGCATTGTGTACGGTGTGTTTGCTGAAATAAAAGTTAACTTTTTGGCTTCCAAATAAACTCGAAACTCTTCAAATATATCAGCCTTCTATTTAATAAGTGATTTCATTTTTTTCATCTGCTTGAGCCTTTTAAATTGAATAATGAAAAAAAAGAAATGGTTCCCCGAGGGGCCGGTGAGTGTACTGCAGGCAGAATACTACAGTCACCGTTATATAATTAAATAAAAATGACATAATATCGCTACAGTGGTTTCATGGGATCGAACAAGTCAGACCTTTCCTATTTTTCTCCTTTGACCAATGCCACTGTGGCTGGGCTACAGCATCATTCTCGTGATCATATTCTTTACGATTCAATGCAACATCCGGTGTTGAGCTCGCGTCACACCATAATCCTTTTCTTGTCTGATTCTTTCGCTCTTGACACACACATAATGACATGAGAGGATGGTGAGGCGAGTCAAAGGCAGGGAGTAATAATGGAGGGGGGAGGTCTGTGACGTTAGTGGGAAGTGATGGCCTAAAAATAATACGGCTTCTGTCGTGAGACTTGGAGAACAGAGACGATCTGAGCAGGTTACAAATGAACTCAACTGATCAGAGTGACATGTAATTCAGCAGAGACTGCGTGTGTCACACCAAGAATGTGTGTCTGTGCGCATGTATGTGTGTGTGTGTGTGTGTGTGTGTGCGTGCGTGTTTGTGTGTGTGTGTGGGGGGGGGCGGGGGGGGCACAGATAAGCAGCATGGGTCCAAGGAGTCCTGCACATGGGGGGTTAACCTGTCACTTCGCTCCAAAGTACTTCCTTCTATCCACTCGCACTCATACAAATGCACACAGGCCTGAATTTGACGATGTCATTGAAAGCATATCGCACAGGAGGTGGAGGCCCCGTTTTCTTTTTCATACTGTGTTTGAGAATCAGAGAGGGGGTCCACACACCATGTAACGTATTCATGGAAATGATGAAATGAATCTTCACTTTTCTGTCGCGGCTGCTCGCGGCTGCTCAGTACCATATTACCCATACCAGTAGGGTGGTTGGTACTCACAGTAAGACGACATTGATACCGAGTTGAAGGAATCACTGTGTTCAGCACACATGATCAGAGTTAAGCATGACTTTGACTGCAAAACAGTTTTGCTTCTAGTTTAAGTTAAGTCCCTCTCAAGAGAAAATAAATATCTTCCAAATCTGACATACCTGTACTATGGAGAAGAGTGCTGTCAACAACACTGACAAATTAGTGGCCCCAAAAAAAAAAAAAAGAGCCCATTGTCTTCACTCTCAGATGCTGCGTGCGTGTCCACTGAATGCACTGAAAACACTCTCCGCTCAGCTGTCAAATGTCAATCAAATAGCTGTTACTTGGTGGTGCTAGTGAAGTGATTTGAGGACAGGTGTGATGTGGTCCGATTTTCTGGTGTTTGTAAGGACTCCGGTGGCAGCATTTGACATCAGCTGCACGTATTTGTTTTCAGATAATTTGATCCTTGTTACTTTTTTTTCATTATTTTTGTTTGTATCATTTATTTGGAAAATAAAACCATTATTGAACGCATCCTGCCTTCCTGCTTCCCTGCAGCTCAATCCTCAACATTGCCCAACGTAATGGCTCCATTCAAATCTTGCTAGCAGTTTCGAGGTTACCTGCGTGCTCCACCTTTTTAATAGTGCAGGAAAACGTTAATAATCTGCAATTTTCAAATCTGTTTGGAATTGCTCTGAGGAGTCAGTGAGACAAATGCAAAAAAATATTTGTCTGCACTCAGAGTGGGAGAGTCACAGCACTGAGCTGTAAATGCTGTGATGAATATTCAGTTGACATTTCAGTGTGGAACACCGAGGAGGTATGATGTCAAGTTTGAATGAGAGCATTACACAACATGGCAGAGATTAGGAAAACATGTTCTCTTAAGCCTTCTTATTTACTCTTACGCTCCAACAACATTCATTTGCACACCCCCAAAGTCCCCAAAGAGGAATTCATTCCGGGAAATTAGGGCTACACAAACCCACACGAGTGAGTTGGCTTAGGTCGATGTGGTGAAAGGACACCAAACATTCAAAGACTCGCTTTAGCTGCACTGAAAGGAGCCATCATTAAATTTGGGGTGCATTAAAGCCAGATAGGCAGTAGAAAGAGCTTGGGGGAGACAAGAAAGGAAGGGAGGGTGCAGGGAATCTGTGTCTTCGTGCAGTTGTTTACAGACATCTTTATGAGTTTAATGACCTGTTTTCCCTAATTGCAGTCGCATACAGTTTGTGCTGAATCCAACACTCGGGAGAGTTTCAGCACTCAATATAGTTGCATCGAAAGACGCCGAATGTGTTTGTCACGAAGCCAAAGTTGTTTGCAGTTGGCTAATGAAAGACAAAGACAGATGCACACCCCCAAATCCTCCTTTTGCATGGCATCTTCCACCAAGATGCGTGATTCTCCTTTTCTATTTGACTGATCAGAAGTAGATCGCAGTCACACAAATTCGTCTTTGACGGAATCCTCCGTCGCAAATGAGGAAGCACAGTTTTACCTGCACAACTGTAGAAATGCAAGAAAAGCAAATGTTCTTTTTGGTGTACTGAAGACTTCTCTGAGACAAAGTTGGCAGAGCTGAGATTGGAATTCTTATCATAGAGACGACTTTGTGGTGGAGTGCTGGAGTTTTCTTTTAACTCTGTGTTATCTTCGTTTTAGTTGTTCAACGTTGTACTGAAAGTACAATCTTGGTGTGGTTTTACACGACTGCAGACGCTGTGGCGGTTATTGTTTATACCTGGTGCTCTAATCTTGTTGCAAGTTTTGCGTTTTCAGCAAAGTATACTACAAGCTGCTAAGTCGCAGTCGCGGTCCTTTTTCCGTCCACTTCAATTTGACAGTCATAAACGCTTGCCATGCATCCTGGCGCACTCATGTGATCAAGAGCAGTAGCTGCAACAGGTCAATCGTGTGTGTGTGGGGAGTGACCCATGCCAAACACAAAAGTCACTGGGTGCTGTTTTAGTCAGGCGCCAAAAATCAGCAAACTTGAAATAGTGAAAAATTCTTTCATGTTCACAATTCGGTAGTTCATTCTGGAGATCCTAATCTTGTGATATTTGTAATGCTTGTTATCATTTTAAATGTTTTCAGCAAGCTTGCCTTCAAAGAAGTATAAATTGTTGAGAGCCAAATTTCTGAATTCACTTTTCTGTATAGCTGCTCTTTAATTGAGTTGTTTTCGCAATTGTCCTTTTATCTTAAACAACATTGCTCAGCACTGAGGGACTCAAAAGAGGTTCTACACTGATAAAAATCATGAGAGGGACAGCTTCTTTTTTTTTTGCACAATAATTCCATTTTTCTCTTGGAGGTTGTCCTCCATGTCACAATCTTTCTCCTTTTAACCACATTGTTGTTCAATAGGCTGCCGTGAACACTCTGCTGTGGTAGGTACTGCTATCCAGACACATATTTCACAAAATACATTACAGTGACCCATGCAGAATGAATTAGCGTCGCTGTACTTGTGGGCAGCCGCAGACTAATATGAATAAAAAATGGATGCAGATGAAGACAATAAAGAGTGCAGCAATGGAATAGCGTTTATCATATAAGGGGGGAAAAAGTTTCATCTCCAACTGAGCTCCCTTCATTTCAATTAAGACTGTTCCTGCATTTCCACAGTAAATAATTCAAAGGAAAAAGCATCTGCAGACAGGCATGGGCATATGAATGTTTTAGAGTATGCACAGGCAGCGCAGGGAGTGACGTTTGAGATGGCTGGGTGGGGTCGAGGAATGGAAATAGTCTTAAGCTGTGTTTCCTGTGCTTGCAAATATTTCTTGCCTGCTCTGTCTGCGCCTCTCCCTCTGATGGACTACACGTGGACGCGGGTTCTTGCATGTTTTTCTCTTTCTTAATGCAGGAAGTCAGCTCCAATGCATGGCATTAAAGTCATTAGAACAAAGGCAGTCCTAAATTGTTGTAAACATTGTTGGGTTGGGCATCTTCAATAATGTTTGTGTGTGTGTGTGTGTGTGTGTGTGTGTGTGTGTGTGTGTGTGTGTGTGTGTGTGTGTGTGTGTGTGTGTGTGTGTGTTAGGGATTGAACCCAGTAATCGAGTAATCGAAACGTTGGCTTTAGCACTCAACAAGGACGGTGAGAGCTTATCCGCCAGTCATGTGTTTTGACAACGCCGCGGACGTCTTGCTGAAATCAACAGGCAATTGGCTTACACAGCAAACTCGCAGCGTTGCCTCAATCGTGTGACAATATTTCAGTGAAAATGAGAGCGGCAGTACAGTCATGTGGAAAATGTGCAAATCTGTCCTCTAATATAACAAAAGCAAAAGAAGTATGGGCGCTCATCTGAAAAGGCACCTGCTAACTTTAGCTGACAAGCAGTCTTAAATTCTCAGCGAAATCACCAAACAACTTCCTGGAACGGTGAAAGGACAGAATGTAATGTCACGTCTGCTGCAGACGATGAAACAAAGACAAGCAATGGCCGATCAAAAACCTCTTTAATGTAAAAATGAACCGTTAATCTCACCACAGGAAACAAACAAAACTAGCGTTTGTTTAAATTGTCATGCTTGCAATTCTGTGCAGACAGTTGGACCTTATAAAACTCTCGCAACACATCAATGAAACTAAACTGTCAGTTTACTAAAATGTATAATGCTAAAGCATTCCCTCCTGCTACATATATTAATTATACCATATGTCGGGGGGGTTTTGGAGCAAACTAATAGTTGTGCTCTGTGAATTGGAGACTGATTGACTAGTCCAAGTTGACTCTCATCACCTGTGTCAAATCTGAAGAAGTGTGTGTGTGGCTTTCAGTGAAGGTCTTATCTGGAAAGTACACCGGATATTTGCAATTGGATTCTAGAGACAAAGGGTCTGCAAGGTGAAGGCCACTGGCTTGAGACCTTCTGGCCGGGCATTGATGGACCATCTGGGCTGGCATCAGCCAAACCTCGAGGCCAGATGGGTTGGCTCTAAATGCAGACGATGAGCAGTGTGTGGTACACCGTTGGGTTGGTAGCACTGTGCCAGGGGCTGAGGCTGAAGGATAACAGGCTCCTGGCTACTCAGCCCAGAGGCGACCCAGCCTTTAGCAGGCCAGCAGATGGCAGGCCAGATAATAGCCTTGCCTCTGGAAAAGTAGGTTGAGACCTTGGCCGCTGGCCGGGAGCCGGGAGCCGTTCCTAAAAATGGGCTCAAATGAACGGTTTATTTGACAAATTTTTCATTTTTGCCCATTTGAGCCGTTTCACATACATTGGCGATTTTCATACAGACCAGACCGCCAAAAGTAGAAAAGTGTACATACTACAAATTTGGCTTAAGAGTTGAAGTACAGTATGCAATTGATGTTTCACTGTTTGTTACTTGTCCATGTCAAGCCCTGCAAACACATGGTGGTAAATGTGAGATGATATTGGGTTGTGAAGTGCTTGCATGATCAGGGACCTTCACTAGACATTTAATAGGCGAGGGCATGTATTTCCCTTTCAGTGGACAGTGTCACCAACTGATTGAAACATTTTCAAAAGCTATTTTTGCAAGCTCTAAATGCCATTGCCAGAGGTTGTATTTTGTTGAAAACAGTGTCATGTGAAAGAAATTGAATTTGCTTTTCAGTTTATCAAAAATGCATGTCAAAAATCCAATCTTATGAAAACTGGGGCATACGAAAACTGACCCAACACTACACAGACTTATTTTACTCACTCCAACAATTTATCCCCACCGCAATTATAAAAAAAAAAAAAAAAAAAAAAAAGAAGAAAAAGAACTTGGGAGACTTTACTCATTTTTACTTCTTCCTTTCATAACTTTGCTGCTGTGAATTGGGAAATTCTCCATTGCTAGACTAACAAAGCAATTATAAAAAAAAAAAAAAAAAAAAAAGAGGAAATAGCACTTGTGAAGTGATTACAGTTTTGGTAGTTTGTTTATTTTCCTTCATTGGACTTTATATTGCATGCTTGAGTCAATTAGAAAATTGTTGCATGAAGACAATTGGATAGATGAGGATATCACAATTGGATATCACACGGACAGGCGTGGGTGTATATGTAGTGTGCTGGACAAAAAAATTAACTACAAAAAACAATGTTTTTTTCATTTGTATTGACTCTAGACCCAAACGTGATCAATATCTACGCTGTGCAGCCTGACTGACAGATGCCCAATGCCGCACTGTTTGGAAAAGGTCTATTTGTTTCAGCTGACAAGAGCCCTGCAGCGCTGCGTTGAGAGAGCTAGAGAAGAAAAAAAGAAAATAAGAGATGATGAAGGAGGGCAAAATACAGCACGAGATTTCACCAAACGTGAAAATGCACATTACCTGTGATTCGCGCACAGCTGCTGCTTGGAAGAACCAAGAAATGGAATGACCGCATTTGGTCAATTACACAGTCTTTAAGTGAGCCTGTGAATTATTATAGCAGACAGTTGATAGGCTTGCACTTTAATTGGCGAGGTGAGATTTATTCTAGCAACATAATTCTCGCCATTGAGAGTGTCACGCTTCAGCAGGCTCACGAAGGAAACGATGGAATCCGTTGGAATGGAATTATCGGAAGTGTTGAGTGCAAGTACCCTCTCTAAACAAACCTCACGCTACAAAAAGAAAGGTCGGCACTCGGGAGAAATTAAAGACAATTCCATTGAATGGAAATGACAGAATGTTGGCATTGCTGTGATGTGCCTAATTACAAGGGACACACTCAAGTGTATGCTTAGAAGAATGTGGCACAGGCAAATATGTCTTCATTACCTGTACCATGAACACCCAATCATCCATCAAGTTTTCTCTCCAGTCGTGAAAGATGTCATTAGTTATACGGAACATTGCTGTTTACTGCCTGTGTCAAGCACCAAGAGCGTATTAGTGCTCGTGTCTTAGATGTTCAATCAATAGTCCTCAAGATGTTGACATCTCATTTTCTCATCATTTTAACTCTCACCAACTAAAACAGCTGTCAGCAACTTCACAAATAACCTTCAGATGTTACTGTGTCCGCCACAGACAATCAAACAGCTTTAACCCACAAGAATAGAACTGCGCCCGTGCGCGCGCGCGCGCACACACACACACACACACACACACACACACACACACGCACAGCTTGTGAGCTGCGAGTTGAGGTGTCAGCAATGTAATCGGTGAGGTGGTCCAACTCATTAATTCCTCTTATTCCTGAGCCTTTCAATGCATCTTCCTTTCAAAAAACAAAAAACAAAAAAAACACCTTTTTGTATTTTGTCCCTGCAACTTTGCTTTCGCTGATAGTCGCAAGGCCTGAGGTTGAAACGCAGTCTGTTGTGATTCAGTGTTTGTATAGCTGTCATAAATGAAAGTAAATTTGACAAATTTCACTTAATCCTAATTCTGATTCAAAGGAGGAAATCGGTGGTCCGCCATGCCGAAAGAATAATTCAGAGGTTAGGACACAGAGATGGATTTTTGAGGTGAACTCACCGCATGCTGTAATGAAGAGTAGTCGAGCGGAAAGTGCAGAAGAGCGGCCAGTGATTAATAAAGACATGTTGTAAAAGAAAGTCAGAGATGGGAGATTACACAGTGGATCCCTCGGATTATGCCCTTCGATTGGCGTGGTGAAAACTCGCAGGGTCGAGTGTTCAATAACTTGAGATGGATAAATGGGCTCCTAACTTGCTTTAAAGTTCCTTTTCCGCCCTCCGCCCTCAACCTCTTCATTTGTATGCAAAGTCCAATCCCTTAGGCTCGCTTTCCCTGTCTTTAATTTTCAGCCATCTTTTTTTAATCAATTTTCTTTTATCTCCGGGAAGTTATTTTAATACGCCTACATAATATTTCATTCT
Source organism: Hippocampus comes (assembly GCF_001891065.2). NCBI lineage: Eukaryota > Metazoa > Chordata > Actinopteri > Syngnathiformes > Syngnathidae > Hippocampus > Hippocampus comes. Next base: position 1,264,733 of record NW_017806160.1, on the reverse strand, counting down.
CAGCAAGACTGTGTGAGGGTATCAATAATTCAGTGGGGTGGGAGCTGAAGAATATGTTAATATTGATTAAGCTTTCGTCACACCTAAGACGATTACTCTCTCTTATCACTCTGTTAAAAGTGCCAGATTAGACCAGCAAATTAAACAACGCACGCATCCACGGTATTGAATGTACAGTGATATACACAGAATGTCATTTGTCTTCTACAGGGATTAAAAGGCAATTTCTATCACTTGAAAGTAGTGAATAGGAGGCATCATCAGCATTCATCATAAAATGCTTTGCATTTTAACCTCTTTATGACAGCAAAGCGGAGCAATTAACCCTCGGGCCGCCAAAATGAAATCCATAGACTTGAAATCAAAGAAAGGAGGTCTGCGGTCTTTGTAACGAACAGAACAAAAGATCAACGTCTCTGCAGAAAAAAACAAAACAAAAGGAAAGAATAGCTCAGCAATTTTCAGGTATATGTCGCAGGGGCGGGTCCTGATTTTTCATTCGAATCCTTGCCACACAGGTTCGTTCACATGCTTATTGGACAGTCATTTCAAATCATCTTGCTCAACAGACTGGACTGCAGTAAATGGCAGCCTGTCACGCCTTTTGCCTGGTGAAAACTGGCTGCCCTTGAGCAAGGCACAGATATAAACATAAGTCAAGACAAGACCCTAACAAATCTACCATGCGTTGGTGTTCAGGCTAAGTTAGCGTGGTGTCAGTGTTGTGTGCTGCATGGCTTTCAGCTGTGATCTCTCACATCGTGTGGTATTTGTATCTCATTTCCCCAGAGTGGCGCGCGTGAGGCAGCTACGAAGTATCTATCTGTCAGGGCACAAAGCCGCCAGTCAGAGGGTCGAGGGAAAACCCAATGAAACTGAGGTGGGCATTTGTGGGACATAATGGCATTGTGTGCTTCAAAACAGGGCCCAAAGATACGCACGCACGTGTTCAAGGAGCTAAAAAGATGCTTTGAAGTCAAAGAGATGCCTCATGCGTTCATAAATGCCTTTCCTCCCACAAAGACACACAATATGTGAACTTGTTACTTCAATGCTCCCAGTGCTACAAATGAAACACTGAATGTAAATGACGTTCCCTTTGCACCTTGTTACTACCCCACTGCGTCCAAATCAACTCATATCCAAACATTTTGTTGATTTCATGACCATCTGTGTGAGCCTAATAATCATCCATAATTCAGGTGAGTGGCCAGTGCGTGCATGTCATTTCCACTATGTTTAGTGGCAAAAGCCTGATGGGAAATGTGTGCCTTTTAAATAACAAATGCAAGGACTGTTACTCTGTTTTGCCAGACTACCTTCAGTTTGTGTCGCAGATGTTTAAACCTTTTCCAACAAATTAAGAAAAGAGGAGTAAGAGAACGATGAAAGTGAAAAAGACGGGAGGGAAGTACGTAAGCGAGACGGCTAAGACAAGATTGAGAGCCCCCCGCTCTGCATCAGTGCTCTGCTTGCCAGTCAGAGCGTGTTCTTTCTTACGAGAACGGACTGATAACATGCATGTAGGCTATGGCTGAGCGTGTCCTCACACTCACATGCCAACGTATGCGAGTATTTGTAAAGCGCTTCGTTACAGCTGCAGCTGTTGTGAAAGCGCTATATAAATAAAGATGTCTTGGATTGGATTGTATATACCCCCTCCCGATGAGAAGAGGTTTATTTGTCAGTGATGCGGAGGATAATCCATGATTAATAGCCTTGTCTGCTCAAAACAGTGTTATTCGCCATTCGCTACCTGTGGGACACTCTGCACTAGAAATGTGGCTTTCAGTCCGTGGCGTGGATATTAGTCACAGCACTGTGTTGTAAAAATGTTGACAAGACTTGTACATGTGTCAACCATGGGTGTGTGTGTGTGTGTGTGTGTGTGTGTGTGTGTGTGTGTGTGTGTGTGTGTGTGTGTGTGTGTGTGTGTGTGTGTGTGTGTGTCTATCAGCCCATCCGTGGGCATTTAGTGTTGATGTGAAGTCATATGAGGATATAATACTAGCTTCTGTAGAAGAAAATACGGGGCATGCCATATTACATACACTATATTTCATACATTGTACATAAGAACGAGATGAATGATTTTGGCTTTGTGATAAGGTACATCTTGGTTGGAGTCAGCCCTTAGGTGTGTCTCAGCCTTCCTGGAGCATACTACACCTTCCATGGGTCGAGTATACCTCCTCATCCATGGACATGTCTCCGTTCATGGTTGCCTGTGGGTATCAGCCCTCACTCTTCCCTTCCCAGAAGCAACAGGTCGCTGTTCCCTTGTCGTGATGTCTGGAGACATGTCAAAGCTGCCCAGTCCCGCACAGCCCAGTGCAACGGTGAACTGGCAGATAGATATTGGTCTCCTGCCCCAGACTAACGCCCAGGACAAATGCTTTGGCTGTCTGCCCAATCCAGATTCCAGTAAGATAGCCCCCAGGTTCATTGGGCCTTTTCAAATTGAAAGGGTCATTCAGCCTCCCTCCATGTCCACCCCACTTCTCTCCTGAAGCCAGTCTCCTCTAGCCCCCTAAACCCTCCTTCCGAGCCCCCTCCTCCATCACTGGTCATTGATGGTCATCCTGCCTACACTGTCCGCAAGATTTTGGATGTACGTTGCCGTGCTCGTCTTTCAGTATTTAGTTGACTGGAAGGGGTACGTTCCTGGTCCTCTCAGTCCCTCATCTTCAGCCCTTCCCTTCTACCGTGAGTTCCCTCACAAGCCGGGAAAGGCACCGGGCGGTGCCCCTTAATGGGTGGTTACTGGTGTGCCTGTGACAGTTTGGCCATTTTGTGTCCATCATGTTGTTAGTTGCTTTTGGTCCTTTTCTTTGTCACACAGGTCTGGGCTTGTTTTTCTCTACGTGAGTTTGAGTTACACGTTTAACCTGCCATACCCAGCTTTCTGTTTTTTACTTAGACTTTTTGCATATGAAGAATTTTACTGCGCAACTTCTGTGTCATGTCTGTTTCTGCATCCTAAATCCACTCGTCACGTGACAGTCCATCTTGGTCGGGATGCACTAAGAATAGTCCATGTATTTAGAGATTCAAGAAAATGTATTGTCATTGTCTAGGACAACACCAAATGTATGTTTGGAGCATCACTACTATTAGATGTGAAGTGCTACAAAACCCCATAAGTACACAGCTAGCTATTTTGACGCGAGTGCATCATTATAGCAAGAGTTAAAACAGCAGCAGAGGCTTTATCAGTGCAGGGGCAAGAATATTTTGCTAAATTCATGAAGATGGTGTCATAGTGCAACGATGCAAAATCCTGATCAAAGCGAATGTCCTGGTGGATTCTTACCATCATCTATGAATGAATACTCATGACACTTTTTATCTGGAAAAAAACAGAGTGGTGCAAGTCTGTATTCATAAAGGTCATTTCCTACGCAAACTAGTTCAAAATTTAGTTCACGAGCTTGTTAATGAGCTTGCTCGGGTCATATAAACAAATGAACTAAGGGTGCCATTCCCAAAACAAACTACCTTTTTTTTCCTTTTTTTTTCCTCTCTCGCTTTTTTTTTACATTACTGCAAGCCGTTACCCCCACAATAATGGCATTTCCTCATTGTCGCCACCCATTCAGTCTACACTCGTAGCAATCCAATCAATCTAATGAGGAAAAACTTGTTTGAATGCTCTTTTTAAACGGAGGAATTAAAAGTAAAACAGGACTGCAGTCTTTAATGTGCAAGCACAAATACACTGAAAGGTAGGAGCCAGGTTGGGGTACAAAATGAGCTGTCTCTCACAGTTGCAACAAACACCCCTCTCGTCTTCAGGCTACCTTAAAATGCTCACACACTTGTGACTTCCTGCAACTCCAAGTTCATATTTCATTGAAGACGTTTCAGGAACAAGAAGCCATCTGTATTGGATTTGCAGGGTGACATCAAGCCATTTCACAGGTGCTATTCTAGTCACTGGCTTTTTTGCTAAGCGAAGGACTGGGGTGAGATCAAGTCCATCTTACTTCTCGTAATCTTCTGTTTCTGACGGTATAGTCGTCGAGGGATCTATTACTTGTCCAAACAGTGCAATTTGGAAAATGAGCACCTTTCACTTCAACATCATTGCAGACACACATGACTGAACTTTTGTTTTTCAACTCAGCCACAGCTGCATTGGAATGTGACCTTAAAAAGAGACAAATAATATGCCTGTGTCTATGTGTGTGTGTGTGTGTGTGTGTGTGTGTGTGTGTGTGTGTGTGTGTGTGTGTGTGTGTGTGTGTGTGAATGAGAGTGAGAGAAGATGCAAGGGAGACACCGGCCGTGGCTGTGGCTGGGACAAATGAGTCTGTAGAGTGAAAGAAGTCAGATCAATAGAGAATGCACATACTGGAGAGCGGAGAAAGTATGTTGTCAATTAGACCTCAACTTCGGAGATGGAAAGAAAGATTGCATCGCATTCCGTTTACTGGAATCGTGATGGCAACAACAGTCAGTCAGTTAGTATGCATTATATGATAATGTATTCAGCTCTATCATTCATGAATTTATTGAATGTACTCATTTCTGTTAAAAAAAAAAGCTTGCATACTAGCATGTGGACTCACATGAAATAATGTATACACAGCAATCACATCAACCGCATTTCCTGCAACAAAGGTTTGGCTGGGACTTTGATCAGAAGAGAGCATCTATGGGGAACAAACGAGCTCCTCTCTCTTCAACTTGTGCTCCTTTCAGCAGATGCATTCATTTTTCAGTTCAGAGCATGAATATTTGAAGAATGAGTGACACATCCAGTGAAGAATGAAAAGGCAGGAGTATGGAAGGCTGTGGCTGGATGTCCAGGGAGCTGTGGGTAATCAAATTTACTTATGCACATTTCAAAATGACAGAAGCGCTGCGGATTTTAATCACTACGCTTTATCATCTTCATACATTTTTTTTTTGTTTTGCCCCCTTCCCATCTTAAGTTTGGTATCCTACAAATATAAATGATATTCTCATTCATCCAGGTTAGGACATTTAACCAATTGCAATTGCACTGTTCCGTTTGTCTTACATTTCACCTCTCATCTGAGCAGGCTTCATCCATCCATGTTTAAAGGCTAACAAGTCTGAGAGGGATGGTGAAGGATCAAGTATTTATCCTCCAAGGTAGACGCAGACCCCAACCAATTCTTCTTGTGTAAATAAAACAAACTTGAACATCACAATTGCTCACCTGGAGGGAAGAAACTGGGAATGGATTTCATGAAGGATTACACAATGTGGGTTAAAACAGCAGCAATAACAACTTGTCAGACAGAACAAAACATTCAGTGACTCAGTCTCTATGTTGCAGCCTGCTGATGAGAACTCGTTGACACTCTTCCCTCACAGCCTGCTTCCCTCTGAGATCATCCCATTTGAAGCCTCAACGGTACCCTCGGTCAAGTGGTTGCTGTCTTCTTGGCCTGTAGCACCTGGAACTGAATGAGACAATGTATTGGTCAATTATTGGATCAAATGCCTGTGTGTTCCTTGATAGAGAATTGCCAACTGTGCAAACAATGCTGACAATATTAAACCGTTGGAAATACTGTCCATATTCAAAAGTTTATTCATTCATTTTCCGAGCCGCTTTATCCTCACAAGGGTAGCAGGGGGTGCTGGAGCCTATCCCAGCCGTCTTCGGGCAGTAGACGGGGGACACCCTGAACCGGTTGCCAGCCAATCGCAGGGTACACATAGACGTACAACCATTCGTGCTCACACTCACACCTCGGGACAATTTGGAGTGTTCAATCAGCCTGCCATGCATGTTTTTGGAATGTGGGAAGAAACCGGAGTACCCGGAGAAAACCCACACAAGCACGGGGAGAACATGCAAACTCCACACAGGGAGGCCGGAGCTGGAATTGAATGCGGTACCTCTGTACTGTGAAGTCGATGTGCGAACCACTCGACTACCGGGCCGGCCATTCAAAAGTTTAGAGAATTTCAAATTCAGTTCAGCTGTAAATGCTATAAGTGCATTTTAGGGTCATCCTGATCGTTTATTTCCAAATATTACCTTTGAACAAAATCTGGAGCCAGACTCCAAATCAACGAGGGAAAATGTGATTGCTTCTAGAGGTCCATTGTCCTGGTGTCTCCTCCACATTGCTGCCACACAGCAGACCTTTTGGTCACAGTGCATTTGGATGTGCCAGCAAAGAGGAGCTTCATCACCCGAGCCACTTTTGTGGGCTGCGGACCACGCCTCGTGCCAGCGCTGGTGATGAGGGCACTGGAAAATGGAAAAGTTTATTCCCCTCAGTTCTTTATCAGGGGAACTTGATTCACAATTGTTCTTACTTCTTAATTGGACAGGTTTATAAGTTTGATTGACTCCGAGTTTCTATGTGATGATTATTTATTCCCATCATTTTTGGGGGCTGGGGGGGCAGCATATTTTCCGCACAACTTCCGTCCCCAAACTGGAGATATTTGTCACATATAACAATTTAAAGGCATCGCTTGTACCGTCATTCAATGGCTTTGCTTATGGAATCTTTCAAATTCCCCGCAGCAATGTATTTTTTTCCAAACGCACATAATCTGGGAACCCAAATAGCCTATTTTTGGGAAGGCAGGAAACATGTCACGTTTCTTTCTACTTTCTTTACCACTTTAATTGATTCATTCCATGAGAGAAATAGCTGCTGCAGCAGGAAACGCAAATTCCCAAGGCAGGCATGTACAAAATCGGAGAACTTGTAACCCATATCGTTGCGCTTTTACAAATACAGTCAAGGAGATTAGAGTAATACCGCCTGCTTGCTTGGAAATGGAGGTCTGATTCACAAACACACAAAACTGATATAAAATCAATTTCCCTGGAAATAGGGGGAATAATCTCCTCTCCTTTTTAAGGCTGCAACCAGGGAGGTTGCGTCTGACGAAAGGCAAACACAACTGTGGCATGACTTTGTAATGGTTGTTTCTGTGACCGTGTGACAGTGTTCATCCATAGAGTTTGCTGCAATAAATATTGGCTCCCCTACTTCGTGTTCTTTTCAATCCAATGCAGTCATTCTGTGTGTTTCATTGGGACAAGATCAAGTGTTGCAACATGCATCAGTTGATCCATATAGGTTTGCGCTGCTGTGTTAACTACCCCGACTGTAGCTTGCGGAACATATTCCTATTGGACTGCATTACACACAAATTGGGGAAAAAAAAGACCTCATCAATATACTGTAGGTGTGGTCGATAAGACAAGCAAATGGGTTGAGTGGCTGAGAATGAGAAACAGTGTCTCCATGGTAACTGCGGCACGTAGCCAGCAGTTTATTCAGAGACCAAAATCCTGCCTTTGACTTTGCGCCCTGTGTAGTTAACCCTCGATCTTTCGAAAACACATCGAAGAATGTCCAGACAGTGAGTCCACGCACACTCACACTGCAGAGGATGAGTTGAGCTGCAGTTGACTGGGAGCCATCATTAAGCTTCTGACATGTAGCATACAGCGCACGCGTATCCCCCTAAAGCCCTGGCTGAGGTTAACTGGGCTTTTCATGCTCAGCCCTCCACTCATGCGAGGGGTGAAAGAAAACTCCAGCGGCAAAAGAGCAAATGTTTTGATAAATATGACCAAATGAAAATGTCTTTTTGTGTCGGAGGATTTAAGAGAGACTGAGGATTGTCTTGTTTGGTAAAGGGTCCTTGAAACATGGGCAGATATGAAACCGGGTGACACCCTTTGCAGCGCTGATGTCAAAGTGAGGATTTGTTCATCCCTTTTGAGGGCATGGAGGACAAATCAAGCAGGCGACGTGGAAGCTGTTTTAAGCATGGCGTCTCTCTGGAAAAGCGTATTATCCAAAGCCAAAGTGGCTGAGTGATGAGAGGAGGGTTACTTTGCTGCAGTCTTTGCTTCATGCTGCGCCCATTGGCCAAAAGTCACAACTGAAGGCAAAATGGATGCCCATACGGAGAGTGGTATATACAGTACTGTGTCCGCGGTCAACACCACAAATTTGAACTCTCCCAGGCTTGTTGATGACGTTTTTGTATTTGGCCTCAGTGTCCTTCAAGCAGGTCTGACCACGGAGCTTTTTTTGAACCAATTTACCCATTTTCCCCGCTTTCCCTGGTGCTCAGGAACTACTAGGGGAATGCTGGGCGGCGCTAAGCTAACATGCTCCGCACGAGCTCGCTAGGTATTGCGACTAAACTTTGTCCTACCACCAAACCAAGAGTAAACAACTATGAACAGCTGAGTCTCTGATTAAGAGCAATTTAGCGTCCAGAAAGTAAATAGTACATCGTCAACACCATAGGCACACACATTCAACTGGAAATGAATCAGTAGCCTTTAAAGTCAAAAGTAAATTCATATACCGACTACTTTATCACCTTTTCTCTATCCGCAATGTTGTTTGTGTTAGTTTACACTATTCTGCAAAATAGAGTGCTGAGTCTTCATTTTGTTTCAACATCTACAGAATAAATACTCCCAAAGTTACATGATATCTGTTTTCAGATTGTTTCTAATCAATTCAGCTCTGTTTAAGGTAACACGTTCAGTCATACTTTGACTCGGGAGAAGTCCAAATTGCAGAAAACTCTCAAGAGTAGTGGGCACATTTACACTTTTGGCTGCTTCGTCTTTGTCGCCATGGTAGTCGAACATCACTGCTGTCAGTCTGCTGCGACTGCATTCCTCTGTTGCTGGAACTGATAAGATTACCGCCATATGATATTTTCATGCTTACATGGAAACTTTTCATATCAAGAGTACACGTGGTCCAAAAGTCGATTATGCTGCTGTATACAGTGAAATATATCTTCTGCATCATATTGCAAATATCTTGCATTACGTAGCAACTATGGAAAAGTCTACTAAATGGTATAATGGTGGTGCTCTCTTCCCTCCCCCATTTCTCACATATAAAATCACACTGTCAGGGATCATTTGAGTCCAAATATGTCTTCCCGTCAACACTATTAGGTGTTAAAAGGGCCACTGGCCCATTCATAATGTCTCACTGCTGCAGTGAATGGAACTGAATGTAGCATCTTTTGAGCAGTTAAATCCTCTTCTAGCTGTGATTTTATTTTAGGTTTTTTTTTAGCCTAATAGCTGCCCCAAAAAATGGCCTCAATTAGATATCAATTACTTCGTTGTCAATGAACATCATTGATAACTACACCTTCGGATGACCATGAGTCGAAAGGTGTAATTAGTGTTGGAGGTAGCTGGAAACAGTGGCTGGGACATGAGATTGATTCTCCTGCAGTGGACTACTTGCGCCAGGTCCGTGACGTACTTCCAAAGTGGCCAGTGTTTGGCAAATTTGTTTCTGCTGCATTCACAACAGTATGAAAATAAATGCACAGAAAAACTCCAATGACTTTACTGCCACAAAATGAGTAAATCCTAAATGCAATGTGGTGGCTACTTTTACATTCCATAAAATGGTGTTTGGCTCAAATTAGTATTGTTGTGTGCCGCTTTACATCAGATCGAGGCATTATAACCACAAAATTAGCTTTCACCGTCGTCCCAAAGAAACTGTCCTCTGCACACATTGGAAACGAAATACAAAGGAGTTTGTTACTTGGCACACCAAAGGCATGTAGCAGTCATTTCGGTAAGCATCACCCTTGTTGTAAACGAGTTTTCGTCACAAATGCCTTCCCATCGTTGTTTGAATAGAGGAAGTAGACCAGCAACGATGTCGCAGTTTGACAGCACAGAAGATGACCACTTACAGCACTGGTGTCAAAGTCAAGGCCCAGGGGCCAGATCTGGCCCGCCACATCATTTTATGTGGCCCACGAAAACAAATCAAGCATGTCAAGTTCCATGATGCTTGCTAAAGTCTGAACCAAAATTTCAAATTGTCATATGTAATCCACAATAACAGTCATTATTTTTGACTTCTGATTTAAAAACTAGTTATCCATCAATTTGTTGTGCGCTGCGTATGTAATATGTGGAGGTGATTAAACATTTATATGGTTACCCAAATTTCATAACGGCCCTCCAACTGAAACCGTAACTACAATGTGGCCCGCGACAAAAATGAGTTTGACACCCCTGACTGAGGGAATGATGTCAACTCAGTTTCATTTGTTTTTTGGACTGCAAGGATAAGCCAGGGATAGCTTGCTCAATGTTGTTGACCTTTTTTTTAAAAAAAATAAAATGTATTCATCCATATTTGGAGAGTATTGAAATAAATTTGTAAAAAAAAAACATTCCATCGGTGCAATTAACACCTGTCATTTAGCTGAGAAGCTGTGTGGTAATAAAGCCAATGTCATGTCATGACCAAGCCGCAAGGATGAGTCAACACACGTGAGTAAATTCTCTCCAGCTTGGTAATATTCACTTGACAATTTAATCACCGCAAAAACCTCAATGGATCAGTTGATTATCCTTGTGAGGAGCCTTGACACCACATATTCTCACAATGGTTTCTTATTAAACTGCAAAGCTCAAAAGCCTCATAAAGGCAGTGGATATGACCATGCCGGACAAACATAAAGAAGACGTCATGAAAAATGAAGTAAAATTGACTGGCAGTCATAAAAGTGGCTTTGTTGAGAATAATTCACCATGATAAAAAGTTGCCCTGCTCAAAATTTAAACCAGATACACATCTTGTTTGCAATTTCAAAGCATTCAAGATTTTTTTTTTTTTTAAGAGACAATGTGTACTGTGTAAGACCATGTGTGCAAATGTCACACTGTGTTCTTCCCGGGAGGCATATGTTGGCTTTTTTTTTTTTGTTTGGTTGTTTTTTTTTTGTTTTGATTTTCAATAGCTTCAGCCTGCAGTTATTGGCCACAAATATACAGTGATTTTAAAAGGTCCTTCTTACAAGCCATTTAAGAGATTTATCAGAAGAAATCCATCGTCAAGTGTTTTTCCCATCATGAATTAAAAAACATTTGCAATGAACTATGACCGAACATCTCCTGTTGAAACAACAAGCTGCTGACAAGATAAATAAGGAATTAAGCCAATAAAGTGGTGCTTTCAGATAATTATTTTTTGCTTTTCGTGTTTTTCACGATTCAAGCCCTTGACAGTTTCATCTTCAGATATGAACGATAATATGAGATACGAGTGCGCTTCAGACCCACACGCCAATTTTCAAAACATCCGACCATCATCAATTCACATTGTCTTCCTTGCAGCGGAAGGTCAATGTCAGTTGCTGGTGCTAATGGGCCATTGATCTGTTTGCCAATTGCCAAAAGACCATACAGAAGAAGAGCAAGTAAGGACAACACATGAGGAACACTTTTGTTTTGTCTTCATATTTTCTGTGGTATTACTTTGTGCTTTTATTCAGTGTAATGTTGTTGAGTGCAATTTTTCTCATGTAAAAAAAATGTGAATGCCCCTCTCAACCCCAAAAAGCCCATAAAATAGTTTGAAAATATTGTGAGAAAAAAGAAAATCCAACTCTATATGCTGGGAAACCCTGGAAAGCACAGAATGTCTCCTGAGTTAACGAGATTGTCATTGCTGTAATATTTTCTTTTGTGGATCCGATAAATAACTTTATTGATCAATCGGCAAATTTTGACATTACAACCAATCACCAGTTTTGCATTAAAATGCAAAACATCCGCCGATGTTTGGTCAGATCTGTGTCAAGTCTAGTATGTACAGTAGAGTAAAAGGTAAATGTGTGTGCAATCTTTAGGCGGACTCTTCCCATCCAGAGTTCAAGCTGCTGCAGGCCCTCAGGCTGACTACGCAGAGAAGTGGCAAATTGTACTCCTCAATATCAATTATCTATGACACAAACAACATGACACAAATTCAAACTGAAGACATTGCATATAGACTCTCCCTAGGGATCAAACAATCCATTTGATTCACATCGCAATCCAAAAATTATCGTTCAAAAAGGCCACAGCAGCTAAATAGTAGGATGATAAAGTCAGTATCTTCACAATCATATGACTTGGATGCTAACAAATTAATGACATGAAATGTTCCAGCATTTACCGGTGTAGTTTGCCATTTTAAAACTGCTAGCAAGATTTGAATGTCACTTTGCGTCACATTTTCTTCTTTCTGCTCAATTTCATTCTATATTATATTGTTGTATCTTCTATTGGCTGGCAAGCAGTTCAGGGTGTCCCCTGGCTATTGCCCGAAGTCAGCTGGGATAGGCTCCAGCACTCCCCGCGACCCTTGTAAGGATAAGCGGATCAGAAAATGGATGGATGGGTGGATTTTGCTTCTTCTTTTATAAATGAAGGAAATAAATGAAGGAAATCTAAATCAAAACAAATCCCTCGCCCCTCGAGTCTGACGTGCATGAGTGCGATTCTCAAAAATGGCCAAGTAATAATGAAAGTGCAAAGTTGTGAGAAGTAGACATCGAGAATGCTGTCCAGCTTCAACAAAATAGCAGCACTAGGAACACTAAGCTAGTATTAGCACTGTCAATAAGCCAACATTTTCCACAGGTGCTATTTTGTGGAAATAACGTATCCGTAGTGGAGCGTTACTTAAACAAAACATATAGGTTTGATGTTTAATTTTCGGAATGCGCAGTCATTTACAAAAAAAGGTGATAAATGCGCCTGTTGAGCAGGAATGGTGCTAATTCCGTGGCTTCTGAATCCTCTCTGCTGCCTGAGGTGACTCTGCTTTTGCTCTCTCTCTCTTTCTTGTTCTCTCTACTAGTCTTATGCTCAGTTGTTGGCAAACAAGGAATAATTTTTGACATGTTGAGTCAGGTGTGTGTCAGAGTATTCCAAAATAGTTTCAGCAAAGCTCCCCAAGCCAAAGCGACAAGTCAGTGCGAGGCCAACTATGTTTTTTTTTATTGTGTATCGTGAAATTTTTTTTCATTAGTTTTCAGATATAATCATCCATCCATCCATTTTCTGATCCGCTTTATCCTCACAAGGATCGCGGTGCGTCCTGGAGCCTATCCCCCGCTGTCTTCAGGCAGGAGGCGGGGGACACCCTGAATCGGTTGCCAGCCAATCGCAGGGCACACAGAGACGAACAACCATCCGTGCTCACACTCACACTTAGGGTCAATTTAGAGTGTTCAATCAGCCTGCCGTGCATGTTTTTGGAATGTGGCAGGAAACTGGAGTACCCACGCAGAAAACCCCCCGGAAAAAACCCACACAGGCATGGGGAGAACATGCAAACTCCATACAGGAAGGCCAGAGCTGGAATCAAACCTGGTATCTCTGCATTGTGAGGTCGACGCGCTCACCCAGTGGTTCTTAACCTGGGTTCGATTGAACCCCAGGGTTTCGGTGAATTGGTCTCAGGGGTTCGACGGAGCCTCTGCCATGGAGGTTAAGACACACCTGACTCAACATGTCAATTATTTATGACACGCCCGCTTGGCCATCACTGGCTGCAGATGATCACATGACATTGCTTGTCCAATCAGTCCGGTGAGAAATTTTGTTCACTTAGAAGTCAACGTGTGACTGTCGTGATAGTACGTCGTACAATTTTTAAAAAGTATACTTATATCTTCAAATTGTATTTACTCTTTTCTGTTTTTAATAAATGTGGGGTTTTTTAGATCTTGAACTGGTAAAAAGAAAAAAAAATACATATATATATATTATTTTTGTAATATATATAATTTTTATTTTTTTTTGTCACTAATGAAGGGTTAAGTGAATGTGCATATTAACTGGTTGGGTTCGGTACCTCTAAGAAGGTTATGAACCACTGCGCTAACCACTCGAACACCAGGTCACAGATATAATCATCTAAATGAAAATGAATGAACACTTGAAATGTATTAGTCTGTGTGGAATGAATGTATGCACTGCACAAGTTTCACTTTTTGAATAGTATAAGTGGAATAAATCAACTTTTTCGTGATTTCACGTTTTTTTGACAAGCACCTGTATAGGTGAGGATATTGGCACCGACTGAGAAGGTTTTAAATCTCAGCATATACAACCAAATAAAGCAGACTATATAGCTGAGAAAAGAGGAAAAAAATCCTGTGCGTTTGCTTGCTACAGCACTGCAGGATTGATTGAAAACCATTCTGCCTGGACATGACGATGATGAGACAAACAGTCCTACATTTTCCGTCACTATAAACTCACGCTGAATTTTTTTTTATTTTTGTCTTAATCTTTATTGACCTTTCACTGATTAGTTGTGAGTAAAATCCTCCAAAGGTTGTGTCAGGAGATGGCTGACTTGAAGTTAATGTCATAAAACCTTTGATTGTCATCCCTGAATGTTTGAAGATCAATTGAACTTGTTTTGTGAAGCGCATCCTCACAGCAGAACTGATCTCAAAGTGCTAATCTTTTCAAGGAGGTTCAGAAACCGGAAACTCACTTATAATTGGTTTACCCAAAAGGAAAGTTTGATGAATACTGTGCAGAGTTTCTGCCCCGAGCTACAATTTGACAATCAAGTCAATCTTAACTCTTGGCCATGCAATGTTTTTTGTGTGTTTTTTGTTTTGTGTGTTTTGAAGTTGATGGAGCACTTTGAGCTCTGCTTGAAACTTTAGAGCTGGGTCAGTGAGGAGAAAAAATAATCCCTTTAATTCTAAATTTGTCAGACAATAGAATTTTCGTCTTGAGTTCTCATGAGCTGTCCAGCGGCAGCATTCTGGGCAAGCTAGAGGAATATTCATCGGCTTTTGATTTGAGTTAGAATTGCCCAACATTTTTCCATTTCATTTTGGCTAACTGATTAGTCAGGATCCACTAATTAAATGTCCTTTTCCTCTGGGTATCAATATTTATGATGGATTTGCACAGAGTAAATATTATTGTTAAGATTGGAAACTCGGAGATTAATTGTTAACAAGTACAAATTGTAAGATGTACAATGAGGATTATCAAAACCAACTTAAAATATCTCCTATATTCCAATGAAATGCCCCTCTCTTGTTAAAAGTTTGTCCTTAGCCGAGGTGATTATTTTTGACACGCTCACACAAGCACGCTACCATAATGGAAGACTCCAAATTGCTCATGTGTGTGTGGATGGTAGTTTGTACTTGCCCTGTGCCCTGCCCGGTTGTAAATGGATGGATGGGTATCACGATTTGACAATTTTTCATGGGCAGAAAATGAAATATATGACAGTAGATTGCGTTACTGTGTGTGTGTGTGATTGACAAAGCTCATTATCCCTGTTCAGGCAGATGTGTTTTTTCCCCATGTCACACTGTTTATATTCTTATCAATCACATAGAGATGCAGGCCTGATGATCGGTGAATGTACTGTCAGATAATCATCCCCGCTCTCCTTAATGCAACTGACTGATTGACCCATAGATAAGCATGCGCAAATACGTCCCCCTTTCTGGAGGAGTTCAAGTATTAATGCAGCATGTTGAAGCAGGATTTAGAGCACCGATATGAGATCAGATTGTCAGATTGGCAGGATTTCCATGGAGAGGAAGGAAACATTGTCAACGCACACAGTGTCCTTAATCTTGACAATGTAGCACTCACATATAGTAATTCCTCTCTGATACATATTGGGCTTAGAGTTTGCAAATCTGACCGCCCACTGAAGCGAGAAGAGGGTGGGGAGACAAGGGTGACCTTTTTTAGAGGAGGAGAAATGAGCGAACACTCGGCAGACAGAGTGTCTGTGCGCGTGCGAGTGTGTGTGTGTGTGTGTGTGTGTGTGTGCGTGTGTGTGTGTGTGTGTGTGCACTGCTGTTTGTTTTGCAAGACCTCTTACTATCGATAAGCCGCCTGGTGCTGACAGCGCTCCAGAGATGGGCCACAGCACAATGATCCAGGACCTGGTTTGGCATTTTCACCGTAATTCATTAAGTGTTGGCAGGGCTGGTAACATCCGGTACACACTTAAATAGGCGACACACCCTCCACCACATGTGTTCGGAGCGTCATAAAAAAATGTTATGCACATGCTTCATGATGCAAAACTCGACTGACAATCGCAAATTTTTTTTTTTCGCCCTCGCTGGAGACGCTGTGACAATCATTAGTAATCTTGAATTAAAAATGAAATCCGTCTGCATATAAATGTGATTGGTACAAGACTTGAGGGTGGCCACATGGGGGCTATATCCAGACGTGTCCAGCGGGTGTCTGCTTTCCAAGCCCTTGGAGTGTGACTGGTGGGCTGAGGCTTCTGCAGGATGCCGTGCGATGCCGCTGAGTTCACAGTGGTATTACGGCACTCTGTGTTCGAGTGGGAATCCGCCTTTGTGATTCACAATAGAGAGAGAAGCTCATTCCCAAGATGATGACTTGCTTAAGAATATTATTCACGGTCCAGTCCCACCATGACTGCAGAGAATAAAGTCGCACTTAATGAACATCAAGAGCGTGTGAACAATAACACACAACACAAGCCACTTCAATGTGTGCATTGTGTGAACCAAACGATTAGCCCACTGAGCTACGGTGATCCAAAGGCTAACAAAGCTCCAGGTAGCACACAAGGGGCTAATAGAGAAAGCAACAAACATGACTCAATGCCAGAATCCAGGCAACTAAATCCAACCAAAAGCAGGTTTGGAAAATACATGCAAATAATGGCTTTCACAGAGAGTAATCCAACAATCTCCTAACTTTAAGAAGATAGTCTTCAGAGATGACCTTCCTTTGCTTTCATTAGGGGATGTTCATGCATGCAAGCCTACAACGCACTCATTTCATCCTCTTTATGGCCTCCAGCTCGGCAGTTCAATAAATTAAAAAGTGGAGCCGCGTGGCAGACTGCTGTGCCGACTGGCTCATATCTATGGTCTCAAGTCTAAATTAAAATGTCACATTTCATTTAGATATTCGGCTTCAAGTGAAGTTGATGAAAACGTGACAGCCATCAGTCATCTTATCGTGATTAGATTCTTTGCACAAACTTTTCTTGGATGATCACAAGCGTGTGTGCTGATGCTTTTGAGTTTGAGACTTCTTGAAAAGGGAACAAATTGCCTGCTGCCTTTTATGCCGCTAAATCTTTTTGACACACTGAGGTATTAATCCTTCTAAGAAGATTTATGTTGAATTTCTTTTCTAATACAGCCGCAAAAGCAAGCTGCAACGACATAACAACAACAAGGACATTCTGAATTTGCACCAAAGAATTAAAAGACTACACCAGGGGTTCCCAACCGCCGGGCAGCAGACCGGGAGTGGTCCGCGGGTCATTTGGTGCCGGGCCGCACAGAAAGAATAAATAACTTACGTTCTTTCCTTTTGATTCATTACGGAATCGGAAAGATGTTTTATTTTGAAAAATTACCGGATTCTCTGTTATATCAATCGACAGTATGTCACTCGTGATGCAGGTGAGTGCGCGCTTCTCGGTCACGTGATTGGTTACCGCATAAAAAAACAAACATATTTGGAAAGTTTTTTCGGGGAGGGGAAACGGCCCGCCCACAAGACAGAAAAGGAGCCAACGACTTCCAAGGAAAAGAAGGCTACATTTAATAGACAGTATCAGGAGTCCTATTTCAAATACGGCTTCATCTCAACGGGAGATTCACACGCACCAAGCCTACTCTGCATCATAAGTGGCGATGGTGAGTCGTATTTTTCATGCACTTTTTATTTGCAGTGTATCTTATTTTGAAGGCATGTTTAAACGTTACTATAGCGACCAGACAATGTTGCGGCCAGATAGGACGTTCCTCGTGTCATGATTCATGTTTATTATTTTGTGTCATAAATACCACACTTTTCATGCAGGTCATATCATGTTATGTTGTTGTATCTTAAAGGCCGGTCCCTGAAAATATTGTCTGACATGAAACCGGTCCGTGGGGCAAAAAAGGTTGGGGACCTCTGGACTACACAGTGTGTGCCTTGAAATGTGAGTTCATTTCATTCCGTGACCACACTCGCAACTCACACCTCTCATATCTACAATGTCTCTCCTCACTGAAATCAATGGAAATGTCATTTATCCATTCTAGCCTCACTCACCCCTGCGAAACATTTGAAATATGTTGTTTTTTAATTATAATTAAAAAAAAAACTCCATTACATTAAAATCATACACGAATGGTACAATGAAATAAAATGTCATAACCTAAACAGTTTTCCATGCGTTTTTTTTTTTTTTGGGCTTCAATTCAATGGATATCGTGTTGTGCCTTCCTCAAACATATGAATGTAGATATACATGTAGCCGGGCAAAAGTCCTCAGTAAGCCGCAGTAATATTTGTCATTCTTAACAGAAAACAAATAAGATGTGGATTTTGCTGTTATATTATCTGTCTGCATGTTTTCCTGCACCGTTTCTGTTCAAGCAGTTATTTAAGTGTTCACACATGGTTTCAACCAGCTCCTCCTAATACTCACGCCACTCGTATTTCAAGGCGCCACTGTATATGCAGTGTCATTATTTCTCAGTGTCTATATGTGAATTTGTACAGCTGTGCCATTGTGTGTGTGTGTGTGTGTGTGTGTGTGTGTGTGTGTGTGTGTGTGTGTGTGTGTGTGTGTGTGTGTGTGTGTGGCTAACCATGTTATGCGCATTTCGCAGCATTCTGCGACCGTGTCACGATGACACATGTGGCTTCTCATCAGGCTGTGATCCGCACAGTTCATGTGTTTTGGGTCCCATGCTCAACTAAGTTTGGAATCCAAAAGTGATTGTGAAGACAGATGTCATAAATCTTATGTGCCCCACGTAGCCCTCAATGATAGATAGATATAACCACGGGACTCACATTAGGCATGTCACTTTGTGAATAAGTAATTCCTGTTTCTGTGCTGCAGTTAATATAGATAACTTACACATATGTCGTTATGTGCTGACAGTAAACTCAATCACGCTAAGTTCAATATGTTTTGATGAATGTTGTGACTGCTCAGGCGATGGCTCCGTATGCAATTAATAAAGACAGTCTTTTTTTTTTTTTTTGGTGTTCCAATGTTGCCGCTTCCCAATCAAGCACGTCAAAGATAAGATTGGCTTTTTGTCCTATCCTTTCGTCTGTGCTATGTTGAGAATGAATATGTACTGATGATTGGGTCCCAAACAGGTCAGATGTTAATGCACACCATGTGGTGCACAGCAAATATACGAATGTTAAAATTTGGGGAACATTGTTCAGAACAGAACGTTGGTGTTGTATTAACAGCAACACCGTTATGTTGTGAAATGGAGTGTTTCAATCCTGAATGGTGTCAATTTGAAATTGAAAGCATGCCCTTACATAAATGATTAAAGTTGACTGGTTAGAGTCGAAACAATTTCTTCAGCATCATTTTTCTCCTCGCTTGCTTTCAGGAGACTCTGGAGAGGCAAAACGCTCACAACTCAATTCTCCACTCAACTTTACAATTTAAAACCACCCGCCGCTGCAAACAAAGTACAGGATAGCTTTTGGTGAAAATGTTGGCTCCAGCACCCCCGCCCCTCCGACCCCACGCGACCCTGTTCAGGATAAACGATGTTGAAAATGGACGGATGGGTGGATGGATGGATGGATGGATGGATGGAGGGGTTAGGTGCAGTATAAAATCCACTTCAAGTGTACAGACTTTGTACATGCTCAATTACCGGTATAGTTTTTCTCTGTTATGAAGCATCATCCGCATCCATTCAGGTTTATATTGCAAGTGGACCATATTTGTGTCTTGCATACCCCTTTTGAAAGAAAGTCGTATTCAGAATTTTAAAAAGTGAAAACTGACATTTGACATGTCAGTCTATTACCTTGATTTATGTCACTATTTTCCAAGATTATCATGAAATCATTCCTTTTTTTTCATCAAGTAAATGAAAGTATCACTCGCAGGAGTTTTAAATGAGCATTGCAAATTGTCACACATTCTGTATTAATGACCAAACTGCCCGAACATCTCGCTGAGCCATGCACGGGTGTTTATGTGGAGGGGAGTTAGTTCAACACGGACTATTTCATTAGCATGCAAGCGGGAAGTCAGCAAGACCTTCTGTTCTTTCATCTCGGATAATCAGGAGAATAGGATAGTAAAAAACACGCTGCTGGCTGACACTCAAACAACATGCACAGTCAAGGGCACATTCACTGGCTTCATAAAAAGGCTGATGGTGCTCACTGATGATAACCAAAACTAGCAAGCCAGAAAAATGTCAGACTATGTATGGCCCTGATCGTTCGATACTGCTCAACCACTACTGTCGGGTAAAGGCATGTAGCATTAAAAATAGTCACAATTACTGGAGTATGGACAGGGAGGTATACCCCAATGCATATTTGTCAGGGGAAAAATGTTTACCTTTTTTTAGACCAGAGAAGGGACAAGCATGTTAAGAATAATGAGACACCAAAAAAAAACAAACAAAAAAAAAAAAACAATTTGTGCAAGCAGCCAGTTTAAATACAAGCAGAATAGCTGCTGCTAACAAGTGTCTGTCTAATTTGCCTTCGTGAGGTCATACAAGATATTCACACGTGAACAAGCTGGTATCATTCATCTTCCGCATCCGACTCATGCCTGCACCCCCACGCCAACCTCACCCAACTTCCTTTGTCTTACAGCAAAGTGTTAATACAATATCAGAGAGAAAATCAGGAACAAGGTCTCTTTTCTTATTCTCACACGACAACAAAAAGCGTAGGAGTTTTCTAATCAACACAGAAGAGATTTTATATTCAGAGTGCAAAGGATGTAGCTTTCTACCCTTGATGTCCACAATGCAGTCATGAACAGAGACAGGCATCATCCAAACGTGGATCTTGCGGTAGAATGCACTTTGAGATTTCATAGTTGGACGTATGCACGCTTTCTGACCACATACTTTTCAAACAAATTGTTTATGAATGGATGAGGGCCAAAACTGATCGATAGAGGCAGAGAGTGTAATGAGAAGTCTTTTGAGGTTAGTTCTTCAAGACCACAACATCTCTGCAGACGTTAGACAAGGCGGTGTGGACCGGGGAATTTTACAGCTGTCCACGGCCCAGTTCTTACTGGCGCGCGAAGAGTTGCTTGGAATTATGGAAAATAAAAGCTACAGTACTTTCAAATTTTTGAATAATGCATTTTCGAAAAATACAGACATTTGACTGTGGCTGGTATCCGACCATTTACCAGCCAAGTTCGACAAACAACAAGGCCATTTTATCAAGCTACACGCAGCCTGGGAAGCAGCAACCAGGACCCGCATTGTGAAATCCCACAAAATCGCTAAGAACTGTAAGGCGTTTTCGGAGAGGGAATTTGTTCAAGTGCTTGGTGGACTCTGCAGTACGAATATGTTGACCAAAATTCAGGTACAGATCCTCTCTTACTGATGATCATTTGTCATGTGGGCTTCACATCTCCACCTCAAACGTTCAACCCGCTTTGATACACTTGTTGAAGCTCAACAGAGACGAGATTTATCTCACTAAACAAACAAACAAAAATGTTGCACGATCTCCATTGTTTTGCATAATTTCACTGAATGAATATTTTTTGGTAAAACAACCACGGTCTCTTATTATCCAACAGTAACACATACTCTTATCGATGTCTGTGAAGAATGTCATTTACTTATTTCAACGTAGAAATCAAATGGATAACCGGAGTACATTTCAAACTTTTGGCCCGACCCTCTACGATATTTTCTGTTTCTCATTTGGCCCCCGGGGGAAAAATAATGGCCCATCCCTGCTCTAATTAGTATCCAAAAGAGCGCGAGCAATTGGGCATGCCATGGATACTTGGCGATGTCTCATCGCAGGACTCATTACGCACTTGCTCCCAAATGGTGTCTGACCTGCAGCTCATTTTTATTAGTCTCCATGGGACACTTACTGGACGGGCTTGTGCAACCGGCATACAAGTCAGACTTGAAGTCACCATGGCAAGGGAATCTAGCGTAGTTGGTCCCCAGGATAGTAATGGCACATCAATTCCAATGTATCACCTGCCCCTGCCTATTCACAAGCATGCACAGGACATTTTTAATTTGAAGAGATTTTATCCTGTGCATTCAATGGTGTCATACTCTGTGGTCCCAGTGTCCTGTTTCCATTGTTTTATTTACTCAGGATCATGTACTGCTCGGATCCCATGTTCTTACAACCATATTTGTCTTGTGTCTAAATATTTCGAGTGCCCTCTACAGTATTCCCATGTTTAGCTACTTCCAACACACTATGTTCCCGTCCACCTTTCTTTGGTTTCTTATGGTGTTCCTCATTAAAAGATAACCTTTCTGCAAAAAAATTGGGACTCATCTGAAGATTTCGCCCGCACAAGTGGGGACTGATTGACTGCTTCACATATACGGGATATATACACAGACATATATGGGAATTTCTCCATTGTGAGACAAAAAAAGGTTTTCTTGTCTTCTTATCTTATACGATCAGTAGGGAGACCTGGAACATAGTTTAACTCTAAGTCATGATGTCTGATATGTATTAGGCAAATCTCCCCAAAGCAGATGTGGTTTGATTTGTTGCTGGGCAGCCTGCTGTCGGAAAAAACAAAACGCAAACAAACGTAACTACTTCCTGCAAGAAATTGTCAGATAAACCTTTAGGCACTTACTGAATCTCTGTGCACCTCGAGTACCCTCTTGTTTGAGATTTTTGCAGCAACACAGAAGAATATATGTAAGAAACAAAACCTGGAAAAAAATCCATGCAAGTACAGAGAGAACATCCATATTCCATACACAGAAAAGCCCCGGCCAACATTCAAACCCGGGGCTTCTCGACTGTGAGGAGCCACCCACACCTCACCGTGCCGCGCCTAATTATGCCATTCGGTTGCTGTCCCCAAGTGTTGATGTTCACACACACTGTGTAGATGGCATCGTGTTTACCTTCACAAACACTGTTGCAGATAAGCATACATTGATGAAACAAGAGACTGCGTACACAACCCCACCCATCTGAGGTTTAATGTGTGTGTGTGTGAGAAAAAGCGTGAAGCTGACAGGGAGCATCTGGCGCTGTTTTCCTGCCCAGCTTCAAATCAATTATTAATTTGGATTTTATGGCACCTTATTACACCGCCTATCACTGCTAATCCAAACTAGCGTCAGGGTCTTCACAGATACTCGTGTGCACGTGTGCTGGTGGAGGAGTAATGAAATGATAAAACAGGAAGCGTTCCAAGAAAATGAAGCACCTGGATTGCAGTGTCATTAATATCAGTCATTTACAGCTGACAGCCTCTTACAGCACAGTGCGTGTTTACGTGTTGCTGTGGAGCCGGTCCAGCTCATCGGTGCATTGAATGCCTCCCTATATTTCTTACAGATTTAACATAGTGACTGACTCCCTTGTGTTACCAAATTGTCAGATGAGTTGGGGGCGAGGCAAATCCATGCGCCGGAACGCCCAGAGAGACACAGCATGGCCCCAAACATGCTTGACTACACTTGTGCCTGCACAAAAATGACATTACGCCTGTTTATACTGAGTGTACGGGTGCCAGTCTGTCTAAAATAGTGCCCCAGCTGTCAGACTATTGTAACAAATTAAAAAAGCAGAACAAAGAGGCCTATAGAACATACTGCAGCTCACATCCATCCATCCATTCTCTACTGCTTATCCCGGGTCGGGGCATGGGGGCAACAGCTTTAGCAGGGAAGCCCAGGCTTTCCCTCTCCCCAGCCACTTCATCCAGCTCTTCCAGCGGGATCCCCAGGCCAGCCGGGAAACATAATCTCTCCAGCGTGTCCTGGGTCATTCCCGGGGCCTCCTGCCGGTGAGAAATGCACGGACCACCTCACCAGGGGGGCGTCCAGGAAGCATATTCTTCACCTGATGTCCGAGCCACCTCATCTGGCTCCTTTCAATGTGGAGGGAGAAGCGGCTCGACTCTGAACCCCTCCCCTATGCCAAAAATCAGCAAAGGTATGGGCAGTCAGGGACCTCTGACTATAATTGTCTTTGGCATCCAAATGACTAGCTATGACCATGGAGTGAGACAGCCAAAGTGTGCACAGATGAGAGGCAGCTTGGAGCTGCAAGAATTCAAGTGAACTGCACGCAATGGCCATCAACAATTCATATGTACGTCACGCTAATATGCTTCAATTGTGCAGAGACATTCTTATGTTGTCATTCAAGCATCGGTGTTCTTTTCCCCGGTCTGCTATGAGGAGATTGGTGAGATGACGAGTGGACAGCAACAATGCTGAATAGCGCCACGCCTCCAATTGAGGTAAGGTTTACCAACATTACTATCACTTAAGAAGCCCCGTAGGAGCTGAGACTATGGATAAAATAAACCTCATGGGCGTCTTTGATGGAGAGGAGGGTCCGCATGACAATGATTACACCACACGGTGCATCTTTCACTCTAATATTCTCCCACACTCAACAATTTCTGTCTATTTTGACGCATTTTTCTTGCTGTCAACCACTTGTGCCAAGTGAACGTTCACATTTCTTTGTATGAGGCAAACATGGAAATACAAAATGCAAATGGGCTCAGGTTAAAAAAAAAAATGACGTGCTGTATAAATTTGCTATGCGCTGAGAGGGTGAGAGCAGTGTACAATTGCGCATGTGCAGCTGAGAGGGAACATTGCCAGTCAGGCTGACTTGGGTCAATTAGTTGAGCCCAGAGTTCAAAGCAAACATGCTGAACCAGCATTCGGGGCCATATTCTCCCATTCAAGATCAGGTCAATTCCTTATGCACCTTTCTTGCGCACTTTCAAGGCGTGACAATTCTCCCGTCTAGGCTTCTGACAGACCCAACACATGTAACTTGGAAAATTATGCGCAACTACCAAAGAGTCGGTCAAGTCTTAGGGTAGCACTCATTTTTGAATTGTGGAGTTTTCATGAGACGGGTGAATTCCTTAGAGATCTATTTTGAAAATAAGTCACAGGTTTGATTTTGAAATGAACTTGCATCGTGGATCTGGAAGTTATCTGTGGTGACGTGTGCAGCTCATCTGCAGGCTACTTTGAACGAGTGTGAGTTTTTGCAGCCACTTTTTAATAAATCCAATACAAGCCATTTAATCAGAATACAGGGCTCATAACAGAATGTTGAGAGACGGTACAAATTGACTGGGTTTCCAAGCAACGCACTGTGCGAATGCTGCATCTACTACCACCCCGATGTCTCCCCCCCAAAACAAAATAAATAAATCACGGCCCATTATTATAAAGACTGTATTGTTTGTGACCGGCACTTCAACTCCAAGTCCCATCAGCATATGGAAACGCTCCTCTCGGGTGAAGAAGAAAGTCTGCTGGTGCTGATTCATTTCTTTCACCATTTAAAATGATATCATGTCGATGTTCATCCGTTATTGTATTGACACATGTACAACCATTGGGCAGTCGGTGAGCATACATAGGAGGTGTGCCCCATCAGCATAAAAGAAACAACTCGGATGGTGACGGCTGTCGTTTTGCTGTCAGAGGTCAGGTGAAATCACACAAAACGTGCAATATGATGTTTTGCCTTTGAGAGGCCCAAGATCTTAAGTATTGTCTCAGCAGGGCGGAAGACATTCTAGGAGAGAAGGCGCACGCTGACGGGTTTGTCAGCATCACGCCCTCATTTCAGGGTCGCTCCAACCACAGTGCGTACATTTCATGAAGGAGTGAAAGTGACACACTTAATTCGATGGGGGAATCCGCACAGCCCCCAAATTGTGCAGCAGCGCGCATTTTCTGACTCAAGCACACAGGAGAATATGCCCCTTACTTGGTATGCTGCACGCAAATGGAATAGGCTGCCAAGAGAAGTGAATTCAGCCCCCAAATATAAAATGTTTTCAATCCAGGTTAAAAACAATGCTCTTTGCCCATACTACTTATGATGAAGGCCATTTTTAAAATGGTGCTCTCCAAAACCTTTACCTTAATGTCTGTCATCCAGTGTTGATCAGGATGATTACAACTCAGCGCTGAGGCCGTAGAAAAACCATACAGTTCTGGCGCCATTCAAAAATCATTTGAGTGTCTATGTGCCCAGATAATGTATTTTTTCCCCCCTTTAAATATTCAACATCCAGTGGGGCAAAATACAGCAATCTTTTCATCAAAAGCGATTTTAAACTTTGGCCTGGTTAACAATGCACACAGGAGCTGTTGCAGGCGAAGTGAGAGCAGAAGTCAATCCAACTGCCAGTGACAGTATGATTATGTTTTGATGTGCCCGCACGCACACACATACAAAGTGACGACCACCAATGGGAGGAGAGAAAAAAAAACTTTTTATATTAGCACTCTATCTCCCCGTGCATGGCGACACAAATAACCCACCAAACTGGTGCATATTTACAAACCGTCTGGCACATCTTCTTGCTTCTTCTCTCAGGTGTACGCACATGTGCAATTATACATACAATCTCAAGGTTAATAGTAGCTGTCATGGGCAGGGTGAGCAGTAATGGAGCACACAAATGCCCCGGGGAGAAAACGCCCCATAGAATGATGCGAGGAGCGACTGGCGACAGAATGAAGGAAGTGTTCTACTTTCAATTCTGCACCGTTACAAACTGATGAGATAGAAGAGGAAACTGCTCCTATGAATCAGCTTCCTCAATCTCGACTGTAATATTATTTATCTCTCCATCGGAGCTAAATTATTCAGAACCACTATGTGTGTTTGGACTGTTGATTACAGTGGGAAGAGCAGAGCGCTGGCAAATTGAACAGCAAGCAATTTACATCTTCCATCAACCATCCTGATTAGTGAATGCTTTCAAATCAATAAGCCACCCCCTGACTCATTCTTCACACACTTATTAATTTGGTTCCCAACCTGCTTTGTTTTGTTTTGAGGGTTTTGCTTGGTCTTGTCATGGCCAGGATTTGTATGGTATGTACAAAAGGAGACGGAACATTTTGCATTGTTCCAAAAGTACAATTAATGTTCTTTTGGAAAAACCTCCCTGAGGAAAGCCCAGTGGTGGTTTGTATGTTTTTCTGTGTGTTGTTTTTTTTTCACTCAGGGAGCACTAGGATATCATCTAAAAAGAGTGCAAAGGCATAAAAAGATTTCAGCTTTTTTGAGAATAAAAAGCATAGCCAATGTGATTTTAGATGACTTTTTAAAGACACAACTCACGTCCTCAAGCCTTAAATTGCATGGTATTCTTTTGTCCTAACGGTGAGCCGCATGAAGCTCAAATGAGGTACAAGGAATGATGACTTTATTTTTCCAACTTGGTCCCGTAAAAGCAAACAAAATGACGCCGCCAAGCAATACAGATAAACAAAACTCGCAAGAAGCTCAACATGTTTGAAAACGGGAAGGGAGACGCATCAATTGTTTCATCCTCAGCCTTTCTCGACTGCTCAGCCGGAATTGAACTGTCCTATCCGGCCCTCACACAGTCGCCCATTTGCTACAAACATCCCAAACTAAAATGCAAATGTCATTGCCACAAGTAATAAATGAAGCATCTGAGTGGCTGACTGACTGCCATCACCGCAAATGTCCACTTGATGCTTCATGTTTCAAGTGGGAAGACAACAACTGTGAGTCAAAACAACTTTGCAGATTCATGGATGATGTCAGTACCGGGAGTCTCTCCAGCATTCTCCCCGCCATGCTGTGGTTTGCCTTGTGTTGTAAGTTGTGTTCTTGTTCATTTTGTGTCGCTTATTCTTTCTTGCAATTGGATTTTTCTTGTCCTTTGCTGACAAGCTATTTTTCGTTATTTATTTCATTGCCTTCTGCAAGCGCTTTTTGTTTGTCATGTTTTCTCCTGGCTTTGTTTGTCATTTTCGCATCGTTTTTTTTCTGTCACAGATTTTTCTGGCAGATCATTTTTGTTTCGTCTACATTTGTGGGATCCACCTCCCGTTCCGGATTATTCCAGAACTTTACAATAGTCCTGTTATGAAGCGAAGAAAGTCTGTGGAAAGCACTGTTCTTTTTCCACTCGACTGCTCCTCCTGTCAGTGAAGCTGGGAAAGCTTGCTGGGCTTTACTCGCCCTCCCGCATTGGCCTACTTGAAGACACACAGCCATCGTGGCCGGGGTGAAAGCACACTGCTCACTCAACCAGAAGTTTCTCAAGTCAGATGCACGGGCCTCAAGGGATCTGTGTCATAGGGGAATTGTTTAATTTCACGCTTTTTTTCACAAGCTGGGGGTCAGCGTAGTGGAGGAAGATTTCAGCCTGGGAATTATGAGGTAACACACTCCTGCTCTATCACGCGCTGCTGCTTTTCATTTGCACTGTTGCAGTAAAAAAAGGAACCTACCACATGTAGTGTGTCCAATTCAACGTCTTACCGTAAGCTTCCTTATGTCATAAAAAGAAACAAATAGACCGATAATTCCTTGCAGCCACACACACCATGAGCATGAAGAATTACGACTTGTAATAAAGTGTCACTTTTCTACAATGCCACTGAGATTTGAACGCTTGAACGGGTTCACACGGTGGTGGGTTAATAACAGCATCCTGTATGGAAGGTTGGGTCCATCTGTAATCAGGGCTGAACTGGGGGAAAAAAAAAAAAAAAAGAAGAAAACCTGAGCTCTGGCATGTTTGGGTTAGACCGGCCCCTCATAGCGGCGCACACGCGACCTGTGATGTAATGTTTGTGTTACCTGAAGGATTTTTTTTTTTTTTTTACACTGGCCCCGTCTGTAACCTCCTTGATGTTTTGCTGACAGGATCAACAGAAAGGGAAAACAATATTTTTCACGAATATACTTAAATGTCCTCATTTTCTAATTGTACTAAATGTGTTTGTTTCTTCATGAGGAGAATATAGTAGACGCTGTTGCGTCTTTCTTTTCGTCCCTTCACTTCAAGCCCTCCAACCCGATGTAACACTGCAGCTTTACCGATTGAGACTTGGGAATCGTCCCCTCTCCGTCTTTCACCATTCCCTAAACCACCTCGGACAGATGTCTTCACTATGCCGTAAGAGTTAGATTTGGGGAGGAGGAAGAGACTGAGTGAAGCTGTGGGCTCGGCAGCTCTTTAACCACGCCTGCGCCACTAAACAAGCCAATGGGATGCACGTCTTTTTCCCGCTCTATATTTTTATTGTTGTGTTTCATTACCTGATCTGTGAAGCAGGAGCCTGATAAGAATCCTGATCATTTGACTCAGGTGTGTTGCATCAGGTGAGAGACGGAAAACAGGCAGGATAACGGCCGTCGAGAATCGGATTCGAACACCTGTTGATTATAGCTATGGTTTATCTTGAGCGAATATCACCACCTCTATCTCGTGTTGTTCAGCAGGCAATTAAAAAGAAATCACAAGTTCACAATGCAGCAGATCATCTTCCAATTATGACCCATGCCTTGAATGAATGGGGAGGAGCTTGTCAGTCCTACAAAGTGAACAGGATTGTGCAATCTCTCCCGGCATCATTTGTGAGATGCCTCTGATGCCTCTGCTGAATTCCTCGGCACGGACGTGATCAGCGGAGAGAGAAACGATCGTCGCCGAAGTCATCTCCACACAAGCAAGCCACCTCATGCATACACATTGACACAAACACAATCACAGCGTGATGATAAACCCGCATGTATATGAAAGCGCACACTTGCACTAGTACGGAAAATAAGTACAACGCTTGAAAGACGGGACAGAGCAGCAAGAGGGCGGACGTCACAGAGGAGCAACTCAGCTTTGCTTAATCTCGTCACAAGTGTCGATGGAGCAGAAAGTTCAGCAAGCTGAATCAGCGGCTAAGCCTGCGCTTTTCCCTTTACCGCTCAACTTTTCTGCAAACCGGTGGATTCACCACATACAGTATTTCAAAGAAGTAAAAAATGAGTTCCATCCACTCCACAACACGGGAGTTGTTTCAAAATGTTCACAAAACAAGTTTGAACGCACAAGCAACAACAGGCTCTTTGCACATGCCGTCATATTCGTTGGGGAGAATACAATTGACCCTTTACCGGTTTAGTCCAGTACTGTATGACAGACGTGCATTCCAAGTCTCGAGTCACAGCCAAATCTGAGACTTAAAAAAATATATATACTGTATATATACATACATATACATACATTTTCCGA
Source organism: Hippocampus comes (assembly GCF_001891065.2). NCBI lineage: Eukaryota > Metazoa > Chordata > Actinopteri > Syngnathiformes > Syngnathidae > Hippocampus > Hippocampus comes. Next base: position 1,234,866 of record NW_017806160.1, on the reverse strand, counting down.
ACCACATGATCCTCACAAGGGTCATGGGGGGCGCTGGAGCCTATCCCAGCTGTCTTCCGGCATTAGGCGGGGGACACCCTGAATCGGTTGCCAGCCAATCGCAGGGCACACAGAGACAAACAACCATCCACGCTCACATTCACACCTAGGGACAATTTAGAGTGTTCAATCAGCCCGCCACGCATGCCTTTGGAATGTGGGAGGAAACCGGAGTACCCGGAGAAAACCCACGCAGGCCCGGGGGAGAACATACAAACTCCAAACAGGGAGGCCGGAGCTGGAAAACCGGTGGATTCACCACATACAGTATTTCAAAGAAGTAAAAAATGAGTTCCATCCACTCCACAACACGGGAGTTGTTTCAAAATGTTCACAAAACAAGTTTGAACGCACAAGCAACAACAGGCTCTTTGCACATGCCGTCATATTCGTTGGGGAGAATACAATTGACCCTTTACCGGTTTAGTCCAGTACTGTATGACAGACGTGCATTCCAAGTCTCGAGTCACAGCCAAATCTGAGACTTAAAAAAATATATATACTGTATATATACATACATATACATACATTTTCCGAACCACATGATCCTCACAAGGGTCATGGGGGGCGCTGGAGCCTATCCCAGCTGTCTTCCGGCATTAGGCGGGGGACACCCTGAATCGGTTGCCAGCCAATCGCAGGGCACACAGAGACAAACAACCATCCACGCTCACATTCACACCTAGGGACAATTTAGAGTGTTCAATCAGCCCGCCACGCATGCCTTTGGAATGTGGGAGGAAACCGGAGTACCCGGAGAAAACCCACGCAGGCCCGGGGGAGAACATACAAACTCCAAACAGGGAGGCCGGAGCTGGAATTGAACCCGGTACCTCTGCACTGTGAAGTCGACCGTGCTTATATACTGTATATATGTTTTTTTACTTGTATTTATTTCAAAAGCAACACAAACAAGAGCATAGCTATTGTTGTGTTGGAATGTAAACATCGTCATGCATTTTCCACACCTCAACTTTCCCAGCCATGTTGAATTCACTCCTGATTATGTGTGCGCTGTCCTGAATGCTGCATTGCTGGGCACCAGAGTGCCAGAAAACTTTGGTAAACATTAAAAGGAGAAAGTGATTTGTCCAAGAAAGAGGTATAGCTATATAAACTTCTTACCAATATTCCCTACTTTTATGACAGGTCCGTGAATATCTTAACTTCCATCGAAGCGCTAGAAGCATTTTGTTTGTTTGTTTGTTTGTTTGTGTACCGGGATGGAAGCACACCACAGCATACACACCATACTGTTCAACACCCCAATGCATGGTGAGAGTTGTTTTTTCTTCAAACCCAGTGGTGAAAGCCAGTGCCCAAAAAGTTTGTCTTGGTGCAGGCCCTCATGTATGCATTCATTTCCGTCCACCATCAAGTCAGAGCAGCAAACGAAGCCGCTGATGAGACAAATTGTGAGCCCATTTTAAAGTATAATTACAGTTGAAAGTCCCATGTCAGACCACTGAAAGGTGCCCATTGAATGTTGTTATTCTTCAGCTTTACCGGCTGGCTTGTCTCAGACAGATATCTTTCAGAATTCGTCAATGGGAACCATTTTTACATGTCGAATATTTTAGGGTCGCCATGAAATAACGACACAACAGCTCATTTCATGCAAAGCGTTATCTCTCTAGGAATCAGGCCTGGGTGAGAAGAGCGAAGAAGATTGAAGAATAAGCATGTAGGAGGTTCCAAATAAACCACTATTCCCGCCTCCAGATCCCACAGAAGAAATGCAAAAACAAATGTGGTTGCTTGTGACAAGCGTTCCAAGGTCCAACACAAGCAAAGATTTGCAGTCATTTATTCGTGACAAGACTTCAAAGCATCCCTGGCTCCCTGTATTCTTCCTCCCTCATCTTGTGGCTGTCATTCATCACCATTGGCCATCCACCCAATGGAAACATGTCATTTCGAAGCAATGCAAGCCTGAATGTGATACTTCAGAAATACTGGACACACACATACAAACACGTTTTATGGATGGATGGATGGTTGGATGGTTGGATGGATGGATGGATGGATGGATGGATGGATGGATGGATGGATGGATGGATGGATGGATGGATGGATCAATATAACGGTGAACATTTTGGAGCCAAACGCAGTTAGCTCAAGGCAAGTGAATGGTTGAAGGTGGTAGCTAGGTCTGCACGTCGTCAACCAGCTGAGGCTCCCTCTAGTGGTTATGTATGTCAATGGGAAAAGTGCCGCCTTTATACAAATAAAAACAATCTGTCATAGTTGGCAGCTTTGTATGTCATCATGTCTTTTAGAAGTCATCTTTCCCCTTTGAAATGAGTGGAAAAGCCATTCATCTTTTCCTTTCCCAACAACTCCCCCTCCCAAAAAACTAACAAAATACTCTGTAATGTTGTACTTCATCAAAACAAACAATAATTAAATATAATGTTGATATTTAAACACATTTTGCCAGATTTTTTTCCCGACAATTCAATGGACATTGTGCTCCTACTTCGCGACAGTATATTACAAACAAAGACACACGAAGAAGTTTCACAAGTCACACTTCAGCAATATTACTAATTTTTTTTACACAGATTAAAGAATATATTCTTGCGAGTGTTCAAATATGTGTTGCAGAAAGTGTTATCACACAACACCAATGCTATCCACTTGTCCATCTATGGCATTTTGTTAATTTTATTGTTTTCATTTGTATGAAGCCAAATGGACTGGCGAAAGGTAAAACTATGTGGTTGTTTTAAATACACAATGAACAGTTCTCTTTGTTTGTCAGCAATTCATGCACCTAAAAGTCAAAGGTTGCTTGATACAAAGGAGATATTCAATACAGAGTATCACTGTGCTAATTAACAAGGTCCAAAGGGCTCAAACTTTTTTGACAGATTAATGTATTATTGAAAAAGGGCATGCATCACTGAGATACAGCATGCAATGCATCTCCCCGGATCGAATCTACTCAAAGAGTAAATAGCCCTAGAAAATCCCTAACAGGGTGTAAAAGTAACAGACAGCCTCCCTAGTGGCCACCTGAATGAAACAAGAGTCTCTGTAGCAATCGTGTTTGCACAGAGCCGCTGGTGCATATGTCCCTCTGTACTCAGTGCAGAATTTCGCTTTGACTGAAATATTGCCAGTATTTTTTTTCTGTGAATTATCCCTGATGTGTTTTATCATAAAATGTTTCAAACCTACATATGCCCTAGAGTACAATTAAAAAGAGAGGTTTATTTATGCAATTAGAAAACTGGATTCCACAATTGAAACATAAAGCAGGACTGGCTTGAGGAGGTCGCATTGAAAGCCGTCCAGGCCGGGCTGTTTCTCCAATTTTCTGTGACATTTTCTTGGCCAGATTCTGACGAAGCTGAGTCAGTCTTGTCTTTTTTCAGAGGTGGCATTCTGTAAAAAAAGTCAGGGAAAACAAATGTCTGGGCAAAGAGGTAGGACCAGAAAAAAAGTGTCTTGCGGGTCAAGGCAAAACAAGCTTGAGGGAAATAAATTCCGGAAATATTTTGTTTCATTGACTTGTGCTGAATGCAGGATCAAGTAAACTGAGGACAGCACCATTGCCTTCTCGCGGGTGGAGGAGGGATAGCCTTTCCACATGTGTGTCATGACCCTGTCTTGTTTGTTTTCGGCGGGAGTGGTGGGTGTTCCCTCCATAGTTGCACCTGTCACAAATCATCTCATAATTTTTGCTGCCTTTATAAGATTTGCCATGCCAACAACTTGCTGTCGGATTATTCAGCCTTGCTCACAACTCTGTCCCCTAGTGCCTGCATATTTTAGACGTTCTGGACTTTTTGCCTCAAAGCTTCTCGCCACATTTTTGTCTATGTATTTTCATATTTGTAGTTCTTGTGGTTATATCTCGGTTTGAATTTCTCATATATTGGATTTGCTTGTCCTTCGAGTGACAAGCAATTTACATTTATCTTGTTCCTTGCCTTTTGGAAGCGTTTTTGTTTGTTTCACTTTTTCCTGGTTCTTTGTTACCAGCATCCTTTGTTGAATTTTGTCAGTCTTGCGTTTTGTAAATAAACATTTTTTTTGTGTCAAAAATCTTATCTGTGTCGAGACTTGTGGAATCCCAATTCCATTCGTAACCCTGACCACGTCTTGAAACGAGGTGTGATGTTTGTCTCAAAAATAAATGTGCCTGCTGATACTGATAAGTGAATATTTACAAATGAGAAGTCATGATTAAGAAGCACACAATTTTAACAAACGTGAAAATTCCGTTAATGGATGTGAAAACACGTGTGAATATCATGCTTATATTTGTGGATCTCAAAAACATGTGAAAATCACGGACACGTTTGTGCAGCTCAAAAACATGCGAACATCAAAAATATATTATCATGAATAATTGAGAGACAAATCTGTCCCCATAAACACAGGTGTGGTTGCCTCCCCTTATCCCAGGGTGGAACCACTCAAGGAACATGCATAGGGCTCCTATTAATTAACAAAAAAAAAAAAAAAAACAACAATAGGTTGGGGACTGCTGTCTTGTATTAAGTCGTCGATTCAATTCAGAGCCTCAATGCCTCTAGCCATTGATGTAATTGAGAGTTTGATGTAAACAACATATACAGACTGAATTACGGTCTTACAGAGTAGCTGAGCACCAAGATGTCCTGTAGGAGCTACCCCAAATAAAAGTGTGAAAACATGAATGAAGCTCATATTGTGCTGCCCACGAATGTCACCAACACAAAGGAAAATTGATTTACAGGTGTTTTTAAAGGAATAATTCTTGCACATTGGAGTGGAGTAAATCTGCACCTTGATTTACTTCACTCCTCTTACAGTGTGCACTTTAAGCACATTTCACAGTCGGATAGAGGGTAGTAAATGTGCAGGCTGGAGCTGAGAAGCGGGCGAGTATCGATGCTTAATATGAAGTCTGCTTGCAAGGCAATACACAAATCTTCTTGCAGAAACGCTTGACATCGGGAATACCTAATGAATGTGAAATTACACGTACTTCTCAAAAGAGCCACTAGTGGGACATGACCACACATTAGTTGTGCTCTCTGATTTATAAGCAGGCGTGCACTCGCACCCCCACCCCACACACCCAGCACACACACACACACACACACACACACACACACACACACACACACACACACACACACACACACACACACAAATGTGTTGGACTCACTTCCCGCCATGTATGTACACACGCCCACGCTTCACGTGACACACAAATATGAACATAAAGTGCGCTGTGGGAAACGACATAGTCGATTTGAAGTTTGTGCCGTATGCGACAGTGCCCATGACATGGAGAAAAAGAAACAACCCCTTTTCGCAATTTGGGGACTTCCGATGGCTGCAGAGTGAATGCAAGACTGCCTTGAGAAGAAACTAGAAACCACACACCCACCCACGCACGGCACGCGAGCACACGCACACACACACACACACACACACACACACACACACACACACACACGCACGCACACGCG
>NW_017806160.1:1194270-1229244 GCF_001891065.2 Hippocampus comes | reverse complement strand
CACACACACACGCACACACACACACACACACACACACACACACACACACACACACACACTTTCCAGCTGTGGTTGAATCAATTCATCACTGCAGCACTACATCATCCTATAGAAATGATGTGTCATTTTCTCTGTGAGTGTCTGTCTTCTGTCACTTCAGTCTATCAGCCAACAGAGTCTTCAGGCAGCTATCCTGAGGATGAGTTACTTCCTGACACAGTGGACCAGACAGATGGCCAGTGAGCTTACTGACTATGAACTGTAGACTGACATGAAACTAAACTTTTTTCAGAGAGGCTGTAGATCATTTTGCCCAGAAATGTTCCTGCACTCCATTTTCCAACTCGCGTCAGATCTGTGTGTTAATATCAAAGAAAGAGCAGTTGAAATGAAAAAATAGTCCATCAAGTTGATGAACAAAAAATGGTGACAAAGGGCACCCTTACTGGAAAGGAATTGAACTTAGTGTCGGCAGTGCGGAACAAACTCTGAAATCGGTGCTACAAGGACCGCACTGTCCTGATCAGGGGGTTCAGTACCTTGTACGACCAAAGCATCACCCACAGAAGTCCCCAAAGGACACGGTCAAACACCTTCTCCAAGTCCACAAAACACACGAGGGTCGCGGGCGTGCTGGAGCCTTTCCCAGTTGACTTCAGGCAGTAGGCGGGGGAAACCTTCAACTGGCTGCCAACCAATCGCGGGGCACACGTAGACAAACAACCACCCACACTCACAATCACACCTGGGGACAATTTAGGTCAGGGCGACATGATTCAGGTGGTCGAGTGGTTGTCTCCTAATCTGAAGGTTGTGAGTTCAATCCTCAACCTTTGTGAACATGTCAAAGTGTACTTGAGCAAGATACTAAACCCCCAGTTGCTCCCGATGCTGCGTCATCAGTCGGTAAAATGAGGAAACAGTGTGGAAGCGCTTTGAGTAGCCCGAAGGTAGAAAAGAGCAATACAAGAGAAAGCCCGTTTACCATCTAAATGGCACTTTTTTTTTCCCCCCCAAAAAATGACTCGTTAAAATTAAAATAACCGCTTCATAATTTCAAGGACTTTGGGAATTTGGCCACTCTCCAAAATATCCGTCAGGTACTTAGGTTTATATATTGTATATATTGTATGCATTGATATAATGTAGCATGCTACTACGTTAGCATGTGAAGTTTAAAAGGCAGCGAAAGCAGGCAAAATCCAATTCTCCAGAACCAATTTGCAGACTGTAATGAACACCCAATCCTGAAATTTCTCAGCATTTGTGCATGAAATGTCAAGTAGTTGCCTTTTAAGCAACATTTACACTGGACAGTGCAGTCTATTGATGGCACCATAAACAGTAAATGGTTTCAGTCCGCCGTCATGGGACACATTGACCTCAGAGTGGAAGACATGTTAATCCATCTGTGAAAACACACTACTGCTGCTGGCTCCAAGGTCTTTCCAATCTGTCAGCAGTGTGCACTCGCATACCAACACGCAAGCATGACAAACACACAGAGCCACACTTCATACTCATGGTTGTAAAGATCATATCCTGGGGCTGATAAAGTGTGTTCATTATCTCCATAGAAATAGCGCAAGATTGTGGAACGCTTTACCAAACCGCCCGCTTCTTGAAGACTATTAGTTGATTAGAGTCCATACTTTACAATCAAAAGTCAACCTGCACAATAAACGCCTTTATTGAATCCTTAATAAAGTGTCAGAGGAGCACAGTCCACCACATGCTCTTGGCTTGGGGGTTGCAGTCTTTCAAACCATTTCTCTTGATTGTTACTTTAGTTGCATCCAATTCAAGAAATTAGTATTGTGCTACGGCTGGCTAATCGAAAAGCTCCATTTTTAAAGTCAACCACAAAGATGCTCTTAATGGCACTGTGATATGCTCACTTTCCACTGACCCCCTTATTCATATTTCACACCTCTTTCTGTAGGTGGATCATAATTGGAATCATTTCTCAACCGTAGCCAATTAAGTGTAAAAGCCCCATACAGAACTAATTTCACTGATGGATCCGCCAGTGTTCCACGTCTTCTATTTGAAAATGCTTTCCTGTGAAATTGCCACAATATAGTGGTTGCTTTCTATGTGACCGCGTGGTCGTGGGAGTTTTTCCTCGTTGAAAGCTCATGTACCAGGAAAAAAATATATCTGAGATTTGACTTCCAGACTCCTATTAAAGACTCCAAATGTTGCAAATTGCTGTCATCAATAGGAGGTTTTTATTAGAGGCTGGTTTGATTGTCAATGTCTTCATTTATTTGCTGCTTTTGCATGCACAGACAGTATGGTGTAGATTCATGGCCCAGCATCCACATCAAAGGTAAAAAGAGCTGATTATGTTTTACGGTCAATGAGGCGACTGTCATGCTCTGAGAACAGCAATAAATTGATGCAATTTTGGCATACCTGGACAGTGGCTGCTAACCAGCAAATTAGCATCTTTTAATTCCCCATATTAAATTCTGCACCTTCAACCTTGAAATTAATAACAACTGTTTGACACATTAGCCGTCTCACTAGCCCCCTGCAGATGAAACAATGTGTGGTAGCACACAAACACATACACATGCACGCACAAAACACAGATCTGACATAGTGGAACGACCGGCGGCTTGCTCTGGCTTTCGACGGGTAATAATTTCAACCAGTGGTGTCATCTCAAATGGAGCGAACATTTTAAAGGCTTAGGCCGCCTCTGGTGCGCCGTGACTGTGGCTATCCCAGGAGCAATGATTGTGTGGCTCACCGGGAGACACAGCAAACCTGAAATCAATTTATAATTTGGCTTTGTTGGCGCAAACGCCGCTGGTACATATTGCCTACACGTAACTGTACAGCGGACTATGTCGCTGACATTGAAAGGACTGTTTCATTAAGTACATGTGAACAGGATGATTCATTTCAAACAATAAAAAGATGACATCCGAAAAAGGTCCACTGGTTATTTGTATTTTGTATATTCTCTTTGTAATGCTTTCATGGATGTCTTGGGTAATGTGAAGCAGTTTAAGAATACGATAAAGTGGTACCTGAGCCTTTTAGTAGCTGAAAAACACAGCAGACTGAAGTGCTGCATGCGCCAAGCAGGCCTGGAAAAGCCTTTTCATACTTTTGTCTCCATTAGACTTGTTTATTGTTTGTATTACGTCTTCAGACGGGACTCCCTCAAAAGAGCATCAAACAACTGCAGCTTATTCAGAATTATTCAGCTCAGAAAACAAGATATGACTCCGGTACTAAAGGCTTTTTACAGTGGCTCCCAGTCAGCTGTAGAATAGATTTTAAAAAATTCTGCTCCTGATCTATAACTTGCCAAAGAAAAGAAATGCTCATGTAGTACAAATCCAAAGGGGCTCCGAGGTCTGCAAAGTCAGTTGGGTTCATTAGTGGAGTCCAGAATTCAAAGCAAACAAGGTGAAGCTGTATTTAGCTGTTATAGGGCACAAATATGGAATTGGAATAAGATGCCTACAGAGATGAAGTCAGCCTAAAGTGTAAATGCTCTTAAATTCAGGTTAAACACTTTTCCTTTTCCCCCCTTTACCTTTGATTAATGTATTTTAAACCTTTTTTGAAACAATTTTGGGGCGGCACGGTGTCAGACTGGTTTGCACGTCCGCCTCGCAGTAACAGAGGTCTAGGGATCGATTTCGAGCTCCGGCCTCCCTTTGTGGAGTTTGCATTTTGTCCCCGTGTCGGCGTGGGTTTTCTCCAGGCACTCTCATTTCCTCGTTCATCCCAAAAACTTGCACGTGAGGTTAATTGAATGCTCCAAATTGTCCTTCGGTGTGAGTGAGCACAAATGGTGCTTGTTTCTGTCTGCCCTGCGATTGGCTGGCAACCAGTTCAGGGTGTACTCCGCCTGCTGCCCGAAGATAGCTGGGATACGATCCAGCACATCCGCGACCCTGGTGATGATAAAGCGGATCAGAAAATGGATGGATGGATGGATAAATCAATTTCACAACACAAATATTTTTGTAATTTTAGAAACCTATTTTATTTCTTTACTTAATGTTTTAATGTTAACGGCGTGAAAACTATTCTGTTAATGTATTTAAATGTCCATGTATGTTCTTTTCGTAACTTTGATCAGCTACTTTTGTTTGCTTTGCTAAGCTTCTGAATGTCATTCGCTGTTGTGTTTGTAAATGGCCTTAAGTGCTGTGTCTCAAATATGGAATTGGAATAAGATGCCTACAGAGATGAAGTCAGCCTAAAGTGTAAATGCTCTTAAATTCAGGTTAAACACTTTTCCTTTTCCCCCCTTTACCTTTGATTAATGTATTTTAAACCTTTTTTGAAACAATTTTGGGGCGGCACGGTGTCAGACTGGTTTGCACGTCCGCCTCGCAGTAACAGAGGTCTAGGGATCGATTTCGAGCTCCGGCCTCCCTTTGTGGAGTTTGCATTTTGTCCCCGTGTCGGCGTGGGTTTTCTCCAGGCACTCTCATTTCCTCGTTCATCCCAAAAACTTGCACGTGAGGTTAATTGAATGCTCCAAATTGTCCTTCGGTGTGAGTGAGCACAAATGGTGCTTGTTTCTGTCTGCCCTGCGATTGGCTGGCAACCAGTTCAGGGTGTACTCCGCCTGCTGCCCGAAGATAGCTGGGATACGATCCAGCACATCCGCGACCCTGGTGATGATAAAGCGGATCAGAAAATGGATGGATGGATGGATAAATCAATTTCACAACACAAATATTTTTGTAATTTTAGAAACCTATTTTATTTCTTTACTTAATGTTTTAATGTTAACGGCGTGAAAACTATTCTGTTAATGTATTTAAATGTCCATGTATGTTCTTTTCGTAACTTTGATCAGCTACTTTTGTTTGCTTTGCTAAGCTTCTGAATGTCATTCGCTGTTGTGTTTGTAAATGGCCTTAAGTGCTGTGTCTTTGCTTGTGTGATGACGCACCTCAAGTTGCCATGTGTACAAACTGTTCTGTTCTATGTCTTGTCTCGCTTGCTTCCCGCTCAGCTAATCAGGGATTACTGAGTGCATCTGGAAGTAAAGTGATCAGGTCAGCAAAGGAAGGCGTTTCTTCTCCATCGTTGTGGTCGGACAGTATGTCTTCAGTGGCTCAATGCCATCAAGTGGCTCTTTGAATTTGTGTGTGGGTGTTTTGTCATATTGTGTGAGATCTACCAGTTTTGTTCATGTGTTAATTTTCTTAGAATCACTGTGGTGTTCCAGTGAATTTTAGTCGCAACTGTCTCCACAGCCCTGTTCAAATGGCAGGTTTTTGTGATATAAAACACGTTAAGCTGAACTGTCTCCGACAAGTGTCTTGACTTTAATGCCTTGGGAATTCTTTTTTTAGCCTTCCAGGACAGACCACATGAGAGCGGGCCTGGAACCTGTAACAACGGGTGTGGAGTCTGTACAGCTAGCTAGGGCGATACTAGACTCTCACAACACACGCGGCTTTTTATTTACAACAGCGGGTTGCACTTTATATCCTGATCCATAACCGACTGCATGACTTACTGAGGTGGTACGATGCGATTAGTTTCAGCATTCTTTCTTGGTTGGTCCTATCGATGACAGGGTGCTCGCTCCTCATCGCAGTACTTGCAAGGCGACGAATAACGATCAAATTCCGACAATAATAACCTCCCGATAGTCACTCGAAATACAATATGGGACACAGGCAACGCAATCTTATTAATATGATGACTCGGAATCCCGTGAGGGCAAATAGCACCGATCAGCCAGCTTTATTGAAAATCGGTCTCATGAATATTAGATCACTCTCCTCTAAAGCCTTGCAAGTTAGTGACCTTATCAGAGACCATAATCTTAATATGATTGGTCTTTGCTTCACATAGTACACCTTGCAGCTGAATGAGGCCTCTCCTCCAAACTTCGTGAGTTTACATGAGAAGGAGGCCTTTATTTCCAAATCTGCTCTCACAATATCTTTTAAACATTTGAAGTTCGCGTTATGCCATGTACAGCCTTGCTGAGGTTTCATCTTGAAGTGATTTAGCGTCTCCCTGGCCGCACTCCTGCATTTCAGAAGAATTTCCTGGACTTGTGGCTGAATTGGGGAGTCAAGGAAACAATATGGGTGACTTCAACATCTATATGAATATTCCATCTGAACCACCTTACCGTGGCATCTCAAAAAATAACTGATACTTTTGTTTTCATGCAGATAATGAAGGAAACAGCCCTCAATAATGGAAACGTCTTAGATTTGGGGCTAACCCGGGTTGGGCATCACAACCTTAAATGTAATGGTATTGTCCAAATGACAACAGAACTCAGCAGTTATTGAAAATTAGATGTCAATTTACTGTGAGCCAAGTTACACTCCGTCGGCTACATGAGGACTATGAACAGAACATTACATTAAGTAATTACCTCACGCTTCAGGGGGCTTACACATTTGTGCGTAGCCTGTGTGTTGCCTTTAAAACGGAGTCTTTATTTCATGGTATTAACCCGTGGACCTTTTCGTAAGCAGAAGCTAATGTGCAGCCGTAATGTGTGTGAGTGCGCGTGCGTGCACGCATGGCGTGCGTGTGGTGACATTCCACTGACCTCCAATAACAAGCTTATTAGGGATTTATCTCTAGCTGAGGAGGCCAAGAGGGCAAAACTCTGTAAGCAGAATCCTCCCCGTGAACACTTCATTAGCAGGCCCATACAGCGTGATGGCTGTAGAACTGCATGCATATGCATGTGCGTCCATTGGCGAGCTCAACACTCCCTGCATTAAAAAAAATAAAAAAACGGCCCTAAAAAATTGCGATTAGATTTGAAAGTCACATTTTCATGAACTGAAACTCAGCCAAGCTTCTTATGACTAGCATCAGAATTCTAACTAACACAGTATGGCATCACATCCATCTTGTGTTAAATGGTGGATCCATTGCAGCCTTGTCATCCTGCGGGGGTCTTCCCCCATCTTCTCCTCTTCTTGAGGTTTCTTATTTTTACCCTATACGATCTAATGAGAACCAAGAAAAGAGCTGAAAGGCGGCCCGGTGGTCAACTGGTTAGCATGTCCAACCTCAAAGCGCAGAGGTCATGGGCTCCATTCCGAGCTCTGGCCTTCCTGTGTGGAGTTTGCATGTTCTCCCCCTGCCTGTTCTGCCCTGCGTTTTCTCCGGGTACTCTGGTTTTCATGAAGACTTGCCAACTCTGACTGTTGCTTGTTGTCAGCTGAGTTGAGTTCACTGACATCATACAGCATTTGTATCTCAAATTGTTGCTCACAAGTCAAGGCAAAAGGTATGGCTCAATGATGGCTATTTCTTCAAGACCTCATAATTGTGCTCACTCTTTTCTCAAAACACCACACTGCATTTGAGACGTAACATATACTTCTTTGTGACATGACCGTGCTGATCGCGCGTTGTGTGATTATTGTAATGTAAAAATATGTGCCTTGGCTCAAAAAAGGCTGCTCGAGAAGACCTACATCGCTGCCACAGTATTGACTTCTCAATTGACTCTGCACAACAAATTATCGATCTTTTTCAAGCACCAACCATGTCCCTCCAGCAGATGAAAATCTGCCTGTTGCCGAGACTCCCAATGTGCTGCCTGCATTCTTCCCCAGCAAAACCTGCAATCCACTCATTTGCATACAGTAAACACAAACACACACACACACACACACACACACACACACACACACACACACACACACACACACACACACACATGCACACACAAGTGGCGGTGCTATTGTGAGGAGGCCACCCCAAGGCCAGTCTGAAAAGTAAGAACAGATGACACATACCAAAAAAAAAAAAAAAAAGTCTTGGTCATGTGCATATGCTTGACACCAGATTGCACAAAGCATCAGGAGAGGAGATAGTCACACTTCCATTCTATTGTATCAACACTGTTCCAACAAGCTGACCTCGAGTGCTCTTCCTACATGACAAAACATTTAAAAGGGATATAAAAGGGGCATATTATGTACAACTGACAAATAGTTGCGTATCTGGACTACCTGCCTAGACTGTGAAATTAGGAAACCAGGTAAAGTCAATTAACAGACATGTTGCAACACAGAATACCTGCAGTGTTCTATATTAAAATATGCCTGTTAAGAACAACTTGATGGTACAGTGACTTTCGAGCCACCCTTCAAAGTGCCGGCAGGAACATGCTAGCGACATTCAGCTGTCCCTGTGGTTGTCAATCTTACTTGGCATTGGCACAGGAGGATGTGGGGTGCGGTGAGGGCTAAAATAGGGTAATCATCTGCATGCTTGGGCTAATTTGCAGAAAGAATGCCACACACTGGGGAACTGTTTTTACTTGTGGGCGTGAAAACAAAACAAATAAATGTATGCCCCATTTAGGAGCCAAGGTGACCGAGTGGTTTGTGCATCTGCTTCAAAGTTTAGAGGTCATAGGTTGAAGTTTGGGCTACGGGTCGGGTTCGTGTGCTCGCTCTGTACTAGTGTCGGATTTCTTTGTCAATCAATTGATCGATCTATCTACATTCAATAGAAAGCAAATAAGTAGGCCAGACAGTAGCTGTTATTGATCATCAGTCATGGTGGAACACAATGTCATGATTATACAAGAGAAAAGCATTTCGCAGAGCACTTTTCTTTGTTTGGTTTTTGTGGTGGGCGCATTGCCACATAAACTGCACATGGTGTTAACTGGAAACAGGCACCAAACACAGCGCTGTCATGCATTGCCGCCTTGTTTAGTACAGAATGAAAAAGGAACAGATGTTCATGCAAAAAGCTGCCCATGATACAAACAAGGTTTTGGTTTTGGATCACTCAAATGTGTGAGGTGGTCCAGCGGAGAACAACCAATCAATATATGATTCAGTTTCCCCGGTGCAACATGTTTTTAACCTTGTGACACCAAGGGACGTGCACGCTGTGCACCGACATTTAGATGAGGCAATAAAGCTGTGTTCTTCCAGCTGACATCTCACATCACTTGCTTGGATGGCTCACAGACACAAACAGGTACCTCACACTCGCAGAAATCACACAAGTTAAAGCGCAGATTATGCTGGATATTATCCAATGGGTTTTTTTCCCTTTTCAAATCTCTTGAACTCACTTACCTGTCAGCAGCATTTGCAACTTGAGTATTTTTAGAAAGTCAAGGTGCTACAAAGTCTTCCTAGAGGGAGTACATTTTCTCACACCAAGTACACACGCAAAGAATGAGCACAGATGCAAGGAAATGTTGCTATGGGTGTGAAGAACGACACACACAAACACATGAGCAGTCAGTGTAACATCCCCATCAAGCCACACAAGTGGCACATGTGGCTCTCCAGCCATGGTCACTCATTCAACAGCTGAATCTCTCCTTACTCACTCTCAAGCACACACACACACACACACACACACACACACACACACACACACACACACAACCTCTTGTCTTCCATATTTTTCTGTGCCGTGATCTTCTCCTTCCCCATCTTATTTCCTGATATCTCATTTCATGGATAAAAATTTCCGGCTTTCAGAAGAGTGAAAGGCTGCAGGTAAACAGCTGGAAAAGAAAACAAGGCAGAGACTTACACCCATGAGATTAGAGATCTCATTTTGCCCTGAGGAGGATAATAACATCCATTTAACGCACACAGCAGCAGCTGCTTGTTGTGTTTTGTTTCCGGCTCCGCTCTTAGCTCTGTGACATCGGGCTTTACAATGTTCACAGATAATGTACTTTATGCAAAATCGAGATACACTTAATGCGTCTGTGAATATCTCTTGTTTGCAGAAACAGTTCTGCCCAAGTAATACAAGTTGTATTGTTAGTCATACTGTTTTGAGAGGTGACATGAATGCCACTGCCCCCTAATTCATTGAGAATAATAGATATTTTTTAACACTTTCATGCACCCTGTAACCAACGGCTGTCCCTGAGAAGGTTAAAAGCATTTTTTTTTAAACTTGACAAGGTGTTTCTTAATAAGAGATGCATTCAAATGAGTTATCCTAATAATAAGTAATGTTCCTGACATGTAGCAATGAATTGTGCCATTTTCTGTCGAACCATCTTAGTACTGGACAGTTTATTATTAGCATTTTTTTTAAATGTAATATTGATTGATTAGATGTAGGCAGTTATTTAAGAGGTGACTAGATGAATAACTAGCAAATGTTAAATTAACTGAGCATATTAGTGAATTAGCTATGAACAATCATGGTCAGTTTATACATTTGTAATGGCACTTTATGAATGGACGGGGAGCATTTGTTACGACCGCACAGGGTACATTCTCACTTTGTAACTAAAATCGTGACCACTGCGATGTCAAGTGACAGTGCACCGATGACAGCCTTGTTTTAAAATGCAAAGCTTCCACTCGAATGCAGTTGGTGAGAGTAATTGCTGGTGGTTACACTGGGCCTGGCCTTGCGCTAATGGAACATTTCACTCTCATATGGCATCACGACAAACACAGTATCCTTCTGCACACGCTTTCATCTAAGTGTGTGCCCTTATTGGAGAGCGGCTCTCTTTTATATCAAAGCCACCAGAGGCAACCAGTCCATGCACGCTGCTTCTGCCTGTTAATGTGTCAGATCGTGCACATGCACGCACTAAACTGACCAGTGGTGCATCCTCCTGCAGGGTAATGTGAAGTGGTGTCACCATTATTGCACATATAGCCGGCCGGGTCTGTTTGAGTGACTCAAGTGCTCAAGTGAAGCAGTGTTTTTTTTTTTTACTGCTCTATTTACATTTGAGGGGAATCTCTTCTGAAAAAATAAGCTTGTATTTTGTGAGAGCAAGAAGCATGACCGAAGAGATCATCTGTTTTTGATGTCAAAGAGAAGCGAAAGAGCAGGATTGCAAGATAAGGTCAGATTTATGGTAATGTCAGGCCCACAAAAAACGTTGCCTGAGTCAAGGCAACAAAGTCAGCCAGATGAGATTTTGCTCACGATGCTGGGCGCTTGTTTTTTCTTTTCTTTTTTTTTTTTTTGTCTGTTAGTATCTTGACAAATTTCACTCCCGCACAATTGTCTAAACTGAAGCCCTCTCTAACATCAGGAAGATGCCGGTAAGAAGTAAAGACCATGCAGTGGGCTCTTCCATCATCTTTCACCACTTCACCACAGCCGGAATTGAATGGATTGACAACGCGAGACTGTTACAGTGCAACATTCGGATAAGCTCAGGTATTATGGTCAGTGAAGCTTTTCTGTACTGTCGAAGCTCCTTTTCTGTGTTTTTGTGTCACCGTTGCGCTCACTAAATCCTCCATCAGCGTGTTTGGTTTACGTGAATTTACATGTCAGAGATGCATGCTTCCGCAACGTCACCTTTGGTGCCTCTCGCAACGGTTGTGCTGACGAGAGTTGCCGATGGTGTCTCCGAATGGTAAATGCATTTGGAAAGTGTCGGGAAATGTAAAAGCAGAAATTTGTTGATCCAGCCCACGTGTGAGACAGAAACATAAACATTTCCTTGTTTGACAAGCAGATTTAACATTGTGCAATGTAGGAGTCACACAAGTCGCATGAAATTTGTACGTCAAGTGGATCACGGATTGCCGAGTGTTGCGGGATGAAGACTGGGGCCACTTTAGTAGGCCGACATACTTGCCAGAGTGCAAGAAAGACACACTGAGGTCTTCCGACACATTTTGGAGCAATTAAGTGGTTGCCCAGTGGTTGTGCCCAAAAATGTGTCCCTATTCATGCATGTGCACAAACTTTTGTACACACCCCAGGCAGAGTCCAAGTGGTAACAAGCTTGTTAGGAAAGTCAGTGACAAATGAGCCAGAGCACATTGTTGCGGTATAAGAGATGAACAGAGGTGTGAAAATGTCACCACAAATAGCCACTGATCAGCAAACGTCACCTTTCCACTGCACTTTGCACCAACACCCACTCATCTAATTTACTTTCCCTCTCATTTCTATACCACACAAACGCTTCTTCAGCTGACACCCTTTACCACTGATGGCAGTTTTTGTTTTCAGTGGAAAGGCAGACCAAACTGCGGATGCTCTAATTTTTGCATGATGAAAAGTTATAAAATAACATTTTGAGGAGAATGTGGATTATAAGTAAGGCTGAGCGGAAGTGATGCTATCAAATGTTCATGTTTATTTCCTAGCTCAGTAGAAGACATTGCTCTTGCTTATTACTTCATATAAAAAATAAAAATAAAAAAATAAAAAAAAACAGGTCTTTATGCGTGTATGCGTGTGTGTGTGTGTGTGTATGTGTGTGAGACAAGCTGAAATGCGGACAAACATAAACAGCAGAATTGGTCGCAATGAATTAGCTCCAAAGTAAGAAAAGAGTCCATCTTTAGCTTATCATTTTCACTTTTCAAATGGTCATCGGGGACGCAAACAGCACAGCTTTGCTGCTCACAGGTCATCTTGTGCCCCTTTGCCTGGTGAAGCTGTAACTTAATTTACAGTTGAGTAATTGTTAAGTGTCGCCCTGGTCTCATAGGGCCAGAGTTAGTGAAGGTTCGAGTGTGCAAAAACAGGCACAAATGATATTTAAGCTGATCTTAATGGGGATCAGGAACGAGGAATGCATTTGCTAAATGCGCTAACTGTGATGCCGTTCATTTTGCACATTGTTTGATGTGAGACCTCACATCCCGCAATTGATGAAATTGGGTGACGTTCATATTTTTTTTCTGCATAAGTATAATATTGGTCATGGGTGGTGTTGTAATTTAGTTATTTATTTTAGAAATTATTGCCCAATATAAAGTGTTGAAAATGGCTTGCTCTCTTTGATGATGGTTGATGATAAATTATTGAGTAATTGTTGAGTAATGGTTGAATAAGGTGCCACTTTAAGGGTCTCCTGAAAAGTGGTGAGTCAGAGATACAAGCTTTCCGTCCAACGGCAGCAATATGCAAATTGATTCTAAATTATAATTATTAGCAAAGATATTATAATTATTATTATGTGACAATTATCCACAGGCTAAAGTAAAATACATACAGTAGATCAGCCAGACTAAGCACATTATGTTTAAAAAGATATTTCTTTCATCTTTAAATTGACAAGTTTATTTTTTTTCATTGCTGTTTTAACCTCTTACTCAAGGTTAAATAATGTATTTTGAAATAAAATTACCTAAATTCAGCCTCTCACATCCAGGGCCTTACTTTGGAAGAGAATAATAAAATCATCATTAATATTTAATGTATGTCGATATTGGCTGATATGAAATACTTGAGAAAGTTAGGGACGTTTTCATTTCTTTTTTCAGCCATATCGAAAGCACAAAAAGCTCTTCAGTATGGCGGTCTCCACAATTTTGACACCCACTTGCTTAGAGAGTGCTGAATGTGCTAGCGACTGAACATACAACTTAGTGCCTGCTGTTTTGGAACCTTAATAAAAAAATGCAATCTTAATAAATCACACACAACATGGCCACCAATCTGCTCGAGTGAGCACACTTTTTAGGTCAGTTATTTGGAACGTTAGTAACGAGGCCCTCTGCGCCTCGTAATGATGGATGGGAGAACACGTCACTGTGGTGTGTGCGCATTTGGTGTTGGTAATGGCGCATTAAACAGTGCTGTCCGCGTTTATTGTCTGGAAGAGTTTCAACCTGACTGATCAGCCTCAGATGGATAAGATGGAGTGTCAGCTATTGATAAGGGGATCAATTGTGCTGATAAGTGCCTGAGAAAGCTCATTTACTGGCATATAACCTATTGAGTCCTGTGATGGAGAGGAAAGTGCTTCACCCTGAGAACAATACTGACGCATGCAAGGGCAAATGTACAGTCATAACAGAAAAACACTGAGATAACAATTTGTTTTCATAGATTAAAAAAAACTCTCGCTCTTTAGTGGTGACCAAAAACAGGCAGGAATGGAATCATCAAATACCATCTACAGTTTAGAATTTTTGAGAAAGATCACCTAATGAAAAATACTTACGCACCCACAGCCAGAACAGAGACTGTGTTGAAATAAAACAAAAATATTTTGCGGTCTGACCCAACACAAACAAAGGCAAACATCAGTGGTGTTCATCTCTGAACTGTCCATTTCTATCAGTTAACCAATTTTAAGAGTTTAGATGGCTATAAGTTAATTAATAATATAACGTCGCCCTGCGAAAGGCATTAATTTCCCCTTTATTCATCCAGATAAGGCAATTGAGAACAGACTCTCGTTGGCAATGCCGACCTGGCTGCAGGCAGCAGAAGACTAAAAGACAAAATAAAAGACTAAAAACAATGTAGAAAAAAAAAGTGTGCATGAGTCGAAAGGGAGCCATAAAGTTGTCAACAAGTTCAGGACATTTATTCTCTCATTTATCTGTCCTGTACAAAAATATGTTTGAATTATATCCAAGTTGCACCATATGCTTGTGAGTTTACATGGCCACTTAATGGACTCTATGTGGAAAGCGCCAGAGTTTACGGATTGTTAATATCTATGATTGCTAATTCCTGCTATGGATGGAGTGAATCACCTCAGAGTCAATCGATAACGAGTGGAGCTAGATGTGAGATAAGCCATCGTCTTTATTGACTTGTTAGTGTCCCGAAGAACACACGGTAAGTATGCACGTGTGTAATGCCATTATGTGAGCGTACATAATTACCCGAGAGTGGGCTTCGGTCTGTCTTTGCCTGAGAGCTAATTAGTCGTGTTGTCACAACAGAACACTCAATAGGGGCACAATGAGGGAAAGGGTGGATTATATTCAGCTGGTAATGTGGTGGGATCATTAGAGGCGTACGTTTGACACACATGTGGGACTCATCAATGTCTACGACTTGAATTTGCGTATTTTGTAAACAAATTTAGAACATCCTCAGTCTATACTTAGGGCAAAGAATGTTAGGTCAGCTGAGAAAAAAGTGCGCACTTGGCACTAGAGCAGGGGTGTGGTGGCCTTCGAGAATTCTGTGATTTTCCTGAACGGCCGTTGACGATAACATTTATTTGTGTGATGGCTGCTGTCAGCAGCGAACCACTGTCATTTACTGGTTGACCCAAGCGCATTCGTCAAACACACAACTACTTTGTGAGCTCCGTGCAGCCATTATGAAACGAAGATCATCCCAAAAGCAGAGTTAACTACTGACCAAAACAAAGGAAGGAGACAAGCAAGACTTGTACGGATATTTAGCCCCTTCTTGCCACAGCTCGCATTGATATGCCGTCCTGGATGAGCTGCACTACCTGAGCCACTTGTGTGGGTTGTCGACTTTGTCTTACGCTACCACCAGAGTGAAAGCACCGCCAAAAGTGACCAAAACATCAGCCTGGAAGCATATGAACGGAGAAGTGGTCTATGGTCACCACCTGGAGAACCACCCCTTTATTGGGGTTGTCTTACCGACTACCTATAATTTCCACCTGTTGTCGATTCCATTTGCAGAACAGCATATGAAATTGATTGTCAATCAGTGTTGCTTCATTTGATTTCACAGAAGTTTGATTGACTTGAAGTTACATTGTGTTACCTTTATTTTTTTGAGCAGTTTATATTGATTTATAAGAAAATTCAAAGAGCAGTTGCAGCTGGCAGCTAGCCTCAAGCACATTTCAAAATGATCATCAGCCATGGTGGAACGGATTTGGATTTAATAATCTTCATTTTGGAAAAAGGCTGACTCACATAAAAAGTTGAGTTGACTAATGCTGTCATGGCTTGACTGTGCTGTGTAACTTCAGTTCTTGATCGCTTGGAGGGTTTTAACTGATGATAATATTTCTGCTTTGGTTCTCCAGTCTATGAACAAAGAGTCAGCTACTTCAGTGGGTATCACATTCAGCATCTCCCCAATTTAGAAGGATTTCTTTTGCTTACGTGACTTACCCAGATTGATCCTTTGGCAGATGCTTTCACTTTTGTAGTCAGCGATGAGAAAAAGGCCTGATGCCTGGACAATTGGGCTTTAGTTCCTTCACCTTTGTCTTTCTCAGCTTTTGGAAGTGAAGTCCTTGTCATACTTTTTGTGAACAGTCTGGAAATGTAGCTCCACACTTCCCTCCTTTGTTGTAGCAATAATAGACTGGCAAAGACACTTAAGAGTATGACATTGTATAGAAACAAAATCGAAAATTCTTGTTCCCATTCTGTATGGAAGGTTTTGTGCCTTCTTTGTCCGGGTCCCCTACCCATTTGGATGACTTTTCTTGAATTAAAAAATAAGAATTGGTATAAACTGGTATGCTTGTACACAAATGTGTTGTCAAACAAGATGAGATGCAAGACTGGCTGTACTGGATGTCAATCAAGTGACAAATGTGAATGTAAGAACAGATGATTGGCTGATGTCTGGGTTTTTTTTTTTTTTTTTTTGCCACGTAATTGACCACACTAGTATCACACTACTGTCTTGTCAACATGTCAAGCGGTGAGGCTGATTGTGTCACACCGTCACCTGATTAAGCTGCCATTCGGCAGCAATCGCCGGGTGGCTGATTGGCTGCAGGTGTACCGCAGGGCGCTACCAGCTGCACCTCATTGCAATCAGGAGCCTCTGATGCTAGTCAATCATTGTCAAGTCACAGCAGCACTCCTTGCCCACCCTTGTGTCTCTTCATTGCAACATTCCTCACACCTGTTTGCTTCGACAGTGACCCAGAAGTCAGAAGTTCTATGAAGTAGTATCTCAGTTCTCTTAAATGTGTTTTGAGGAGCGAGGTTCCACTTAGGAGCTGTAAAGGAGGACCCATCAATGTTTCCTTTTTTTCGGTCTTTATTTGGGGTCAGAGCCACACTGTGGCTATTGTTCTGTGACATTAGGACCGGGGCCGCCTTCACCTACTCATTGGCTGCGGCGCTAACCAACAAATAACCGGGCCTATTTTCAATCATCTGTGATTTGAATCATCTCAAATGAGACCTGATGAGACTTAGATTATTTGTGTACTCTGGATATGATTTTGAGATGAAACCCAAAACAACTGTGCCAAAGTCGTGTCCCACATCTTCACTACTCAGCAACAGAAAACTGGGAAAAGTGTCTGTATTGAACAAACATGGATGACAACATTTTGAAACTACTTTTGATCATGTTGTCATCTGTTCTTGCACTTCACGTATGATAATCCTTTGTGCTGCTTTCCCATCATCTCCAAAAGTAGGACCCAACTTCTGCCTATCCGCTGCCTGTTCAAAATTGTACAAAACAATTCTTCTCTACAATTTTCTCCAATTGATGATGGCAGTCTTCATGAGCATTTAATGGCATTTGAATGCCTTGGAAATTCCTTCCAACCTTCTCCAGATTGATATATTTTGAACAGCATCAGAGAAATAAGATTGCATTGGACCATGCTTGTGCTGTAAGATGTGGACAAAAAAAGTCAGGAAAAGCAGACCACAACATCTCAACTTTATTTGGGGTTACTCAGAGGCACTTGAAATGGTGGCAGATGTCTTCTGACTCCCTTTTAACATGAGTTTGAATGTGTCATTAAACCTCCTTTTGGTTGGGTTATCAGTGGAGAGAGTCTTGAGATAATCTTGTCGACATTTACTGTATAAAAGCATTTTGACCCTTGATGTCGTCATCTCAGCCAGACATAGCCACAAACATGAATGGTGCTGCCTTATCGAAATGATTTTCCCTCAGCCCATTAAAGGCCAACTTGCTCTCGCCGTATTTCAAAGCAGAAAGCCTCATTGGATTTTGCGACTGGTGAGGCGCCAATGCCACAGTGACAATGCATCACTGGCCATTAAAGAATGGAATAAATATCGATTTAAAACCTAAACCATCAATGATGTTGTTGAAGCACCTTTTGTGTTCACTTTGCACTCTCCAGGAATATCATTACATGAAGATGAGGCAGTCAAGTAACAAAACGACTTCTGTCAAAGTCTATGCCAATATGTGTCAAAGCTTCCAAGTTGCAGGTGCGCAGAAACTTGAAAATTGACTTTAGCGGCAATGGGCGCAAAAAAGTTCAAACCGAAATCTTTCTGATGAATCATATTGGCTTCGGGCCACATAGTCGCACATTCTCTCACAGGGAAGAAGGAATAAGCCATGGGGAGACTATAAGGGAACGATATTAGCTGCATCTCTCCATCCCCTACCTACCTGTCTCATCAAAAATGATGCGACTGTATATAAATGCAGTCTGCAACAGTGGGGCAGGACAGGGGAGGCTCAGACTTATCACTTGCTGTGACGATGAGCTTGAGGGAGGGAGACAAAATCAATGAAGAGGGGGAGAACAAGAAAGGATGTTTGCGAGAGCGAAGTTTTAAAAAAAACAAAAAAAAACGTGAAAAGCCACGCAGCGGTCAGCAAAGGAGGATAGAAAAACTGAGATCTGAAGCACCATAGATGATGGTGAATTCTGCAATCTGACAATATTTCTTTTCTTAATCATCCTTTGAGTCCAAGTGAGGAGGCTTTATGTTCCCTGCTCATTAACCTCCGCTCAACCGCTTTCTTACGCCATGGCTTTGCTTTCCTTCAGGACGCATGGTCATCAAGAGTGCATTATATCATATCCATGTAGATGCAAGTACATTTATGTGATCTCACAAACACGACAGCAAGCGGACACTTCCAAATATGTGTTGATGGTGTTTCCACAGCTTCTTTGTTCGTTAGCTAGGGTGCTGATTGGCTACATTCCGTTCACTTCACAGTCCAAGCCGTGAAATGGCTCCGGGAGAGATTGGCTTTCCCATCACATATAAAGCTTTTTGGTCCTAAATATTAAACACGTTTAATATAACAGCAAGAGGACGAAGAAGAAGAAGAGGAAGAAGAATTTTGCGTTTTCCTGAAGTAATACTTTGCAGCAGTATTTTATGGTGTGATTGAGCGTGACCATGCTAGGCAGGGAGCCGTAAATGTATGGCTTTTCCATTATAGATAAGAGCCAGCGAATGACAGGGAGAAGCGGAGTCGTGCATGTCCTTGATTTAGCAGCATTGATTTCTATCTATTCTCTGGCCTTTTTCATTTAATACGTGTAAAAGTGTGTGTGTGTGTGTGTATACGAAGGGGGTATCCCTTTGGCTATGCAGAGCTCAGGCAGAGATAAGGTTATCAGACTCCACCTAACTGATGTGATTGGCAAGGTGACGAGAGGCCACTGTGGACCCTTAGGATTGGATTGACACACACACACACACACACACACACACACACACACACACACACACACACACACACACACACACACACACACACACACACACACACACACACACACACACACTGACTGACCTTAAAAAAAATGCAATCTTTTGTTTATCCCCATCACAAATGGAGGCAATATCTGCATAAATCAGCCCAGAGTCGTCAAGCAAAGCAAAAAAAGCAAGACTTCAAAAGCTGCTGCTGACTATTATGACTATTATTTTCGGCTGGTGAAGTTTAGCTTTTGATAAGAGTTGCTCTCAAGAGAGACAGCCAGATAGAGAACAGGAGAAAAAAAAGAGGAGTGCCAACACAGAAGGGGAAGAACCTGCAGGAAGACGGCACCACAAAGACGTGGATCCCAGACTGTAGCAGTCATCGAATGGGCGAGGGAGACATGGGGACTTGATTGACTCAAAGTTAGACAAAAATATTGGAGACAAAAGAGCAAGAGCAAGGTTTAAGAAGCAAACCAAAAGCTTTCTCTCGCCTCGTGGTTTCCTGCTGTGTCTTCTCAAGATATCAAAGAAGTGTAGAACAACAGGAGATTTGGGTTATTTTGGTTGCAGCAGGTGGAAAAGACTATCATACGTTACGGTAGTGTTCCGTCGCGCAGGAAAACATTTAAAAAAGGGCAATTGTAAGAACACGATCACAGCCGTACTCACTCAGTCTTTGTTTCCTATCTGTGTCTAAACCATATTTACCTTCACCGCATTTATCCATGCTGCGGTTTATGATGCTGGGGAAAAATGCATCCGAGATAAATGGCACCACAAACTGCATTTGTCTATTTGCTTTATCAGCAACAAAAATCTGCAGTGTAGTGGCAGAATGAAAGAACGGGAAAATGAGCACATATTAACCCTTTCAGGGACAGCGGTTACTATAGTGGACAGCTTATCAGGTTACAAATTATCATTATTTGTGCATGAAAGGGTTAAAGGAATGACAAAGCGACCGTAAGCCTGGGAGGGGTCATCCACTGTTCCCCCACTGGATGGTTTTGCGTTTCTGCAATATAAGCACGGCGTACTCGGGTATGCGCCACAACAGCCCTCACTTTGGTGCAAATGAGGGATGCTGCGAGGATTGGCCAGAGAAAGTCTACATCCGGTGCACTAAGGCGCAAACACCCGCTTGCATCCAATTCTACTGGCGCAAAATACCAAGTGAAAGAAAACTCCACCCATGTGCACCGTTCCTGTAGTGTAGACTGTAGCCGCGATCTTCTCTCAAGGTTACTTTCTTCAGTTTTCACAAATGAGTTTCCTGGTAGGTTTTCCTTGCCTGAATCTTGTGTTGAGATGAGTGGATGCTGTTGAACTTTTGTTTTTTGAGACTCTTTTGAGAGCAAGGGGGTAAAAACACAATCCATACACAACCTTTGGTTTTGTCGCTCGATTGCCAACAAGAGAGGGAAAAGGCATGGAAGTGAGAAAAGAGATTGAGTGAGAAAGTATGACAACACATGACACCATGTTCGTGGAAGGTGTGAAGGTCAAAGCATCAGGATGGTGCTGTAATTGCAGGAGACGTTTTAATTAAATGTTTTTGGGCAGGTTTTCAAAAGGTTACAGCCCATAGACGCGTGGAGGGAGCCTACTGTCACAAGAACTCACGCAGAGTCACTGTCATGACAAGCTCCTTTGCAGCGTTCCAAAATATATATTTTTTTCCTTTGGCCACCCTCTCGGCTTATTGCTTTTTTCCTGCTCCTCCAACCCTTGAAATGAATAATAATAGGATGTAACATTAGGTTGGTCCAGTGGATGACAATTGATGATGTAATGGTGATCAGCAACAGAAGACCAGTCCGTGGAGATTTCCTGAGCAGTATTTTAGTCATTTTTATCGCAGGCTGCATGTTCAATCTTGAAGTTAAAGGTCAAGACATTTGTAAAGGATGTTCATCGTGGCCATTAAAGACTTGATAGCAACTACTTGATTCCTTCCTGCTTGCAGCGAGAGTTTTACCTTTCAGAACAGCTGACACGGCTGATCAAAAAGTACTTGCTCATACCAATCCAAAATCCCAAAATGTGCTGACCATATTTTTCGGACTATAAATCGCAGTTTTTTGCATCGTTTGGCTGGGGGTGCAACTTATACTCTGGAGCGATTTATGGGTGAAATTATGAAAACACATTATTATATAATTTCACGTTATTTTCACATTAAACTGCAAGAGGCCGCTCTAGACCTGTATTGATAAAACCACGATGAGTCTAACGTAAGCGACGTAGAAGAGGAAGCACTGCATCTTCTACCTCCGGAGTTGGTGGAGTTGCTTGAAAGTGACACAGAGGATGAAGATTCCATTGGCTTTAGTGGTTTGGAGTGACATTGATTGTTTGGTGAACTTGTTAGCATGTTCTTTATGCTATAGTTATCTGAATAACTTTTAACATGTTACTTGAACATACCAGGCACGTTCTCAGGTCGTCGTTTATGCGTCAAGTAACGTTAGCATATCGTACACTTATTCAGCGTGTTGTTTTCAATTTTATTTTTATTTTAAATTGCCTTTCAAGATGGCATGTATGTTCTTGATGTTGGATTTTATCAAATAAATTTCCCCCCAAAATGCAGCTTATACTCCAGTGCGACTTATATATGTTTGTTTCTTCTTTATTATGCATTTTATGGTTGGTGCGACCTATACTCCGGAGCGATTTATAATCCGGAAAATACAGTAGTTTTACATTTTAAAAGATTGGAATCTACGGTGTATGATTTAAAATTAATTTTAGGGATAATTCCATGAATATATTTGAAAAGAACACTGTAGAACCCCTGATACCCCTAATACTGACAAAGTCGATCCAAAGTAAAGACAGGTTTTTCAATACATCTCAAGCCTGAAGCAAGGATTTGCTTTCTAATCTCCACCAGTGTTGCTATAGTGTTTGGCTGAAGAAAGACATGCACACACACACACACACACACGCACACACACACACACACACACGCACACACACACACACACACACGCACACACACACACACACACACGCACACACACACACACACACACAGGAACATTGTGCATATTCCTTTGTTCAAGAAAAAAAAAACATTAGACACTGCATTAACTTGAAATTGATGAGACTGGAAATTACCACAAGTCATGGGTGCTCCATCAGGGTTTTGACCCAAAACACACACGACCAAAAAAAAAAAGTCACCACACAATAAATGTTATGGCTTATTTTTATGTTGTGAAAGAGGGTGTTGGTAAATAAATCAGATAATAAACTCCAACCCTTATCACCCTTATCACAGGTACAGATATCATTCTGTGGTCACAGCAGCCGCATCGCTGCGTGTGCCTTTGAATTGTGTTACATGAACCTTTGTTCTTGTACCCTCAGCACAGCATTGATTGTTGATGGCCAGGGGCTGTCTGCGTATTGATCCAAGTGCTTCCACAAACATGTCGAGATGACTTATGATGTGTATTTACGTGTGTTTGTGAGCTGGATGATGGGACAATTAATACGGAAGGTGGACGGAGAGGTGAAATACCAGTGTAACTTTACACTCACAAAATCATGAGCTAGCGCAGTCATGTACAAAACCATAACATCACACCAAGGAAATACTACAGTAAACGCTTTGACCATTTAGTCAAAACAGAATACCTCATTAACGGCATCAACCATAAAGCCTGTCAGAAGATAGCGTGATCATTCTATAATGCAGGCCGAAGCTGAGCTGGACTGATTTTTTTTTGTTTTGTTTTTTTGCACTGATTCTGAAGGCTGCTATGTTTGGATTAAAAACATTCGCCGGTGTCCCGATCATGACGGCTTTGCTTCTGCTATAAGGTAAAGAATTATTGTGAAGCAACTGACCGTTCTTGTTGGAATGAATAACACAGCCATTCGTATGTCTCTTCTGTTCGATTTTGTGCTGGCGTCACATCCTGGTTCTTTTTAGACTTTTAGATGTTGCTATGTCCATTTATAGAAATCATTTGTGAAATGATGTTACAAGCAAGCAAATCTGGGTTTAACTATCTTTCCTTTGTTACGAGCAAATTGTCTATTAATCACTTATTTGCAAAAACATTGGCTATTATTTTAACTTTTGTGCTGCTGGGAAATGAAATTAATGGGGTGTGTGTGTGTGTGTGTGTGTGTGTGTGTGTGTGTGTGTGTGTGTGTGTGTGGAGGTGGAGGAACGAAAGAGCGGAATGTTGCCAGTGTAAACTTGGTTTTAGAAAAAAATTCAATCAAATCAGACCTTGAGAGATTCAAGCTACCACCTCTTCCACCACGGCACAGTATTTAACAACATTCAAGGAATCAGTCTGTCCATCTGGTGTCTTGCATTTGCAAGCAAAATCAAACCAGAAGGAATCAACTTGGTGTGGCCCGCCACTCACCACGCAATGCGGATGACCCCTACTTTGAATGGGCAATTCATTAAAAAAAAGAAAGAAAAAAAAAAAAGAGTTGGCAACTCGCACCCATGCATTGAGCAATTTGATCTACGGATGCCCTCTGACATTAAACTCGCAGCCTGTATAGGTGCCACATACAGAAGCTATATTGTACTGTATCACTTTTATTAAACCATAAAAAGATAGTGACAGTCAAGGGGGAAGCAGGTTGCTACAGAGAGAGGATTTGAGTGAAAATAAAAAAGAGAGTGGTGATATATCGAGAAGCTCATCTCGCCCCCGTTCACTTGAATGTACCTTGTGCATGACGCGCATCACTCGCGTGCACTTTGGCGACAGGGACTGCAAGCATGACTCTTTCTTCCATAGGTCCATATGAAATTATAACTCTCGTTAAGTATTGTTATAAAACACAATACAGTAGGCAGAATGTACCGGAATGCGACACCAAGAAACAGTTATATGCTCACCTGAGAAACAGGTTAAAGTGGTGAGAAAGCAGTTCGCCAGATCGCAACGGCTGCATTTAATCAGACATTTCACAAAATGCACAGTTACCAAAAATGAAATGTACAATAACCAAAAATGCCCTATTATTTGCTTTGTCCCATTATATCATTGTCCAATTTTTCCAATCCTGTTTTATTCTTGTCTATCAAGACATTTACATGTTCTTTGTTTATGGAAAACAAAACCTTTTTACACAATACAACTATAGTTCAAGCATTGTTATAAAATACAGTATGCAAAATAGGTATTTTTGGCATGTGTGAAAACTCGGGTGCCTTTTGATTGGCTGTAATCTCCAATGCTGCTACATTTTACAACAGCAAGTCAAATTCTGAATGTGTGAGACTCCGCAAAACCAGGAGTAGACAAATAGGCCACTCGTGAAAACTACATTGGTATCATTGGTGAATCCCCGACACTTTGCAAGACTTCAATCGTGTTCGGCCACATCCCTTCATTGATTAGCAACGCTACTGATCGACTTTTGCATTGTTGGACTTCTGAAGGCACGGCGCAGTCCTGAGCACATGGCCTTAAAATGTGTGGTAAATTGAAGCAAATATTGCTATCCGTGCAGGCTGAAATTGTCTCTCATTTTCAAATGGGAGTCTCCCAGACAAAGCTCAGCCAGGACTATGAATTGGCAGTCAACAATTTTGACAATCATCCGTAATGGCAAGAAAATCATGGCAGGGTTCGAGGCCAATAGATTGAAAGATGATCATAAACGGCTTCAGGGCGCGGCACAACCTAAATTGATGACAGTTGGCTTCATCGGCGCCACTGACAGTTGTCTATAGCGGGTAACATTTTGCTGACTGAATGTTTTCAGAGATGAATTAGGAACGCAACATTTGTTTGTTGCATGTCTAAAAAAAAACCATTTGTTTCTTCATAGTGAATCCACGTATTTGTAATGGACATGTTTATACTGTTTTAAATGTTCATGTTTTTACATCTATAAATGATCATACTGTTTTATACATCGTAGTTGACGGCCATTTTACTGGAAACGCTTACAATGAACTTCGTTATGTCCCTCAAGGTACGTTGTAATGAGGTGTATTAGTGACATATTTCACCATCTGTGCATGCTTTTTGAATTAAACATTCTCACTTTGGTCCATTTTTTTTCTTGTTAGCACCACACAAAAAGTGAAGTTGGTCCTCAGTGATTTGCCATTTTTAACAGCAGTGAAGATTATCGAACAGAATTCCCCTTTTAGACCCAAATTTCAGCTATCTCACGAGCAGTTAATAAACAAAAAATATGTTTGTTTGTTTTTTTATAATCTTCATTTTTGGGAGCTATTCAAAGCCATTACCCCCACCCCCCAAAAAGCAACATGACTTGACAGTGACGTCACACTGATTGCCCTGTGAGTAGATGTTGTGGAATTGTTGCAGTTACCTTCTGTAAACTCCGGATAATCTGAGTTTTTATGCTGGGGAACAGAGACACTAAAATAGTGATGCAATGTTGGGACATGACATTTAAACACCCACTCTGGTTTTGAACACTCTTGCACAATATGCATGTGCTCTCTCTTCAGAAAAAAGGATTGACATGTTCGCCTGTAAGAGGGAAAACAAAAGAAATGGAATCTTGCTTCCTCCCACACATGGGCTCTTTATGGATGCTATTTGTGCTTTACAACAATACTGAACACTGCTGAGAGAGATTAGCGTGTGTGTGTGTGTGTGTGTGTGTGTGTGTGTGTGTGTGTGTGTGTGTGTGTGTGTGTGTGTGTGTGCGCGTGTGTCTGTGTGTGCATGTCTTTCTTCAGCCAAACACTATAGCAACACTGGTGGAGATTAGAAAGCAAATCCTTGCTTCAGGCTTGTACTGTAGTTCATTTCCAGCTAGTTAAAGCAAGAAATTAAATTTAAAAGTCTTCAGTGTTTCACTTTCGATCAAAGTCAGTAAATTTTCAATGTAAACATGGACCAAAACAAACAAACAAAAAACAACCCCACCATTATTTTACATAAAAGAGTCATGAAAAAAAAATACTGAAAATGACCTCAAAAAAATTGGGCATAATTTGAGTAAATTTTAAATCTTTCAACTTGGTGAGAGTCCATGTTTGCTGTTAAGCGTATACTGGCATGCAGAGAAGGGCATTCCATCCCTGGAACAAAATTTGCCGGACAGACGCCGATTTTTGGGACGTAAGAGGGAGGACTAGAAGTATTTTAAAAAGGACAGACTAACCAAGGAAGAACTGGGTTTTTGTCCATCCCTTTAATCTCTAACCGGGTTCATGACCTTTTTCATCCCAACATTATTTTTATAGCACGACTGCCTCCTCGTGTCAGTCAGAGAACATAACAAAGTACCTACGTACACCTATTTCGCCAATGAGCAATCCAGCCGGTTAAGAAAGCCAGCTGTGTTGTAAGTCTCTCCGTATTCGCCCAAGATGCTTATGGCAATTGAGGCAAGTTATTTTCTTTTATCATAGTTGCTATTTTGGTGTTGTGAAAAACTCATAGGATGATGATGATGATGTCTTTGATAGGTCACTTGCAAACATGCTGAAAGGCTCTGACAAATCCTATGAATTTAAGGACTGTTGTACTTTTGATCTTGGCTATTTGCCACCTTTCCCATCACATAATTTAATTCTCCCAAAAGGTGTACACCCAACAAATGCCCTGGACAGACTGCAAAAAACGTTATTTGTTGCCCCAAAAAGGAAATGCTTTGTTTTCATTTCAAAGCTGTCAGAGATTGACAGAAAATCAATCACTCAAAACCCATGCCATTAAAACCGCACTCTAGCTAATATTATGCATATAACAAAATCTTACGGAATAAAGTAATGTTCATCTTTCATCCTGAGCACACCAAAAAATATGGAGTTATGGTCAATAATCAACCTCAGCACAATTAAAAGAGATTGGGCATGTAGACATTGATTTTGAGCAGGTAAATGTCGAATGGAAACATCAAGAAATTATCTCTGGTAAATGGTCAGGGTGTCTAATCATGATGATTTGTCCAGCGTAAACTGTGTTGGTCAATCGTAATTGCTTTTCTTTGTTTCTGCCTCATCAGTCACTTGAATTGTTCATTTTAAAATGCGTTCACTTAACTTTTGTAATGTTTGAAGTTTGCACTCAGCCTCAGCCCTTTATGAAAGACCGGCCCTTACTTGTTTCCATAAACAGGTTTCTCTTTTCCTGAGCATAAAGCAGAAGCAAGGCAAATGGAGCACAGAGGGAGAAATGGGAAACAGAATAAAACGTAGCATACCGAAAGCAAGATGAAGCAGAGCAGAATGGAAGATGGAGGTCAGATGCAGGACAGTGTGTATCCGGGGAATATTTAGGGCCGGGGAGGGAGAGCAGTGGCACAGATCAATATGACGGTAAGATAGAGGACATGTGGCTCCACCCAAGTCAACAGATTTTGAGAGCACAGGAGAGAAACATATTCAGGAGCCGATGCAATGAAGGTAGGGATTCTTAGAGAGTCTACATTCACAAACAATAGGTGACTTTCCTCAGTCGGTTAGAATACTTTACTTTGCTCATCCCTGAGGCAATTGGCTTGTTTTTGATGGCCTCTGGTGATACAATGAGTTTTGTTGTCAGTTTTTTTTCTTTTTTCCATTAAAAGCAAGTCAAATTGGGGTTTGCTTTGAACCTGTGCCCCACAGTTTGCGCAAAGCAAATAGCATGATTATACACCTGCTGACATGAGTTAAACCTGAGAGACGTCCAGTTATTCATTTGAAATGTATTATAGAGTATCTGTTTTCCTGCCTCATGACAAACAATTGCTTAAGTTTTATAAGGAGGATTTGAAGATGCATATTACACCCCTAATGAGACTTGGCTGGATTTGCCACAGCTTGAGGATTCAGGACTCCCAGCTGTGTGTGGAAATGTGCATACTTTTGGAATGTGGGAGGAAACTGGAGTATATGTATTCTTGCAGGCATATTTTCCCTCCTGGATAGTGCCCATGACACTCACTATTCTACAGTCCCGTCCCCCTCTTTCCACTTTGTGTAACACCTCAGGATGCTGGACTTTGGTTGGAACTCTCCATGAACTGTAAGAAGCTTTCTTGACTTTGTATCAGTTGCATGTCTTCCCGTGGCCAGTGTTATGCCAGCAGGGTATCTGATTATTGGTAGAGCATAGGCGTTAATGGCCTGGACCTTATTCTTGCCGTTCAGCTAACTATTCAGGATCCGCTTCACCTTCCTTCAGGATTTGGCCATGGCTTCCTTTTGAGCTGTCTCCTCATGGTTCCACTTTCCTTCTGGTTGACGCAACTTGCGGCAAATGACAATACCCAATGTACATGAAACATCCAAATTGTCTGTTATTTGTTTTTTCCATTTTTGATATGGGCATAAAATCATAAATGGGGATTTTTTTCCAGGGTTTTTTTGGAAATCGGATGAACTAATGATACACGGATTCTAAGTTAGCACCTCCAGTTCTAAAGGGGAAAAGTAACTTGACCTTATTCTCTCAGTCGCCATGGCTTTTCATTTTATTGTCGAGGTTGTGCACACGCTGAAGGTGAACACATTCAGAGCTGATTCAACCGATTTCAGATTAGCTGTTCACAAACTGGAAGATCAGAGTTCACAGGTTTAGACTCAGTTTGTTGAACCTCCTTTCTTGAAAACCCCTCTCGCCCACTCTTCAAGTGCGCTTTGTTTATTTTATGTTTTTTTATGATGCCGATCACACTGTACTCAACCGCAAATTATCCAAATGAAAACAGCATTGGATTGACTGATGGATTGCCAGCTTCATTTCCCTCTGAAGGAGTCCATCTTTCATCTCCGAGCCACAGACCAATGTGAGGTGTGGATGGAAGCAATCGAATTAGCCCCACCCACTGCGGCTCGCAGCGACTGATGGGCGGTTGGATTCCATTACACAAACTCTATCTAACCCGGACTGTGGCTTATCTAAACCTCATATCCCTGACAAGACTCCATACATCACCCACAGGCTAATAGACGAAGGCCGCGCCCACAAATTTACCACATGACCTATCGATCTGACTCACAGTGGCACCAAGCGTTTGCCCTTTTCGTAATAACTACAGTCATACTGAGAGGGTATTCGACTGTGTTGCCACTCATGTTGATGACATACCTGTATATAATCAGTATAATTGTATGGTTCAACAATCCGCCATTGTAACCCTCCATTGCCTATTAAGTAAATTACAATTTATTCCAATGATTGTGGTATAAATGCGAGCATGGGTGTTTGTTCGTCCAGGAGTGAAGCATCAGTGGTGACTCTAATGTCACTCCGCCGGCTGATAGCAGAGGAACAACATGTCGACTCCAGCATTCTTCGCAAAATCTACATCGGTATTGTATTTCCTTTCCTGTATTTGCAGCCGCTCAGAGAATCAACCCGCAGGCAGCTGCATGTCGGTGCCATGAAAGTAATTGCTTCATTTTCTATCATCACATTCAAATGACATATTATGAGGAAACAACCTTATCGGTCATTTTGCTCAGCCCTGGGGGGATAAATTTCACCTTCTACAATTTATGTTTGGTTTTTTTATACTAGCAGGTTTTGTATGGCAGGTTCTCCATGCCAAAAGACTCTTGTCTTCGAGGAGTGCTGAAACTCATACTGTAAGAACCAAGGTTTTGTAGTTATTTTATTACATTTTTTTGTATTACTTTTTGTTTTGTAATTCAGTCAGTATGAATTAGTTGTTAGAGCGGGTTTGCTCAGTTTTTTTTTTCCGAATTGTGTTTTTTTTGGGGGGGTGTGGGTAACGGTCTATTTGTGAGCAGTGATTCCAATGAAGTTGGTTTTCATCTCACTGAAAGGACTTCTTTTGATGTTTTTTAAAAAGTGTTTTTGAAGAAAATGGAAATTCGAAGAAAATGGAAAAGTACCACAAAATTTTAGATGTGTTTGATTCATTTCTGATTAAATTCATGAGCAAATAACTGTCCGATTGGAACACTCTGATTTGAAAAGCTATGTTGCTCTGTTGGCCTTCTATGGCCTGACATTGTGTTAACATTGGACCTTGCTTGAAGTTCTCTCCTCACCACTCGCTCCACCCGCAAAGTTGTGCCTGATTGGCTGTGGCAAAATGCACAAAAGTTATCTGAGAAATGTTTCAAGAAAACTATACAGTTTGAAGACTACTCAACTCACCTTTATTCACACAGCACTTTGCACACATCGGCAGCTCTGGCAAAGTGCTGTTCGTAAAACACAAAAGACAATCATTCGAATAATAATAATAATACGTCAAGTCATCTTTTCTCATTGAAATATCAAAATATAGCTCCTTTTACATTGGCGTTGAGCATAGAGGAGGTCTCCATGATTATTTGGTCTTGTAGATGGCAGAGAGGAGCCGGACTGAAGCTCTAAAGGCCAGAATCGTAGATGTCGATGGCCCGAACACTGAACTTGCAATCTGGCGATCACAGCGTACATTATGTGTCTGACGTTGGCTACAAGCCGAGTTGAAAGTAAACAAGCAACTGCAGTTTTCTAACAATTGAAAGTTCATCCGCAGGCAAGGCGCAATGGGCTCCAAGTTGGCTGGTGAAGCTCTTGGTGGTTGCAACTCCTTGAGGCCGCCGTAAAACTGGACGTTGCGTAACAGTTCGACTGATGTTGGTGACCGGTGAAGTTTTCTGGACTGCTCATTCAGTTCAGGGTCACTGCAGATGTCAGCGTCTATCCCAGTGGACTACATCCCTAACTGAGCTCCTGTCAATAACAGGGTGATTTGAGGGCACTGTGAAAAAGAATTGATCCCATGACGGTTACGCAAGAGCTAATATAAGTCGCTGGTGACAAGGCAAATATTCAAAACAAAATAAAAAACAGTGTGTTGTGTCCGGCCAATAACATTGAAATGTTTCTCTTCTGCTAATGACTGACATGTGGAAAGTTGACTTCAAAGTCTGACATCTGGGAGTAGTTTGACACCCATCTGTTTTCGTCCTCCTTTCTTCATTGATCACGCCTCTCGTCCTGTCTGTTCACATGTCGTGATTCCTCTCACTCACTCTCTGTCCCTGTCACTCGTCGGCCATCTCTTTCCTTTCTGTTCGCTCCTCTGGGCTCTGCTGAACTGGCCGAAACTGAGCAGACACTCTTTAGTTCCTGCGGGACTTGGCTTTGGCCAGATTGGGTGACATCCTAATGGCGCCGATGAGACGGAAACACACACGCACTTGGCATGCATATGAGTGTGTGTTGAGGATTACAGGGAGGAGTTCATTGTGTGTGTCAGTCCCTGGATGGCCTTTAGCTCCCATCAGGGCATGCTCCGATACCATGGTCTGATTGGTCTCAAACTCTCCTGACAGGAAATCCATTTGTGTGCGTGCGTGTGTGCGTGCATGTGTGTGTGTTTGTGTGTGTCTGTCGGTGTGTGGGTGAAGCATGCATCTGGATGACAACTAAATTGAACGCCAGTGCCGAAAAGGCCACGGGATCAAAATGAGAGAGATGAGCACAGTGCTGCATGGAGACGCTGCAGCCATGAAGTCATAGAGAAGTGTGCGTGAGCGTGCGTGTGGATGTGCACCTGAGTGCATCGGCTTTTTCAGTGGTGTGCTAAATAGCATTGCCACTTTAAAACGATCCTGCATCATCGTCTTCACAAACAGATTCAATTTTAGTTATCACTGAGGAACACTACTAAAAAATGGAAAAAAAAAAGGCAGTCCCTCCAATCACATTTGTCATGCTACCTACACTAATGCCCATGTTTGTCTCAGGTGTGTGTTTCGGTATGTTTGCCTCACATAGCAGGGAGGCCAGGAAGGCTGATTGCTGGTTGACCGCAGGACTATTTTGGGGTCCACTTTCATTTGTGGGGACTGTGATAATTAATTTGCTGTGAACAGATGATTGTAGTAATTAATTTTCTACAGCTGGATGATTAAGGGTTGCACATGTCCCGTTGTGACACGCACTGTTTGGCCGATTAGTGCCTTGGCTGGAAACAGACCTCCACCCATTTTCATAGTTGTAACCGAGTCCAACTAAAAGAAATCAATTTGGGCGGCCATTCAAGCATTTTTTTTTTCATCGCGCTTGACCTTATTTGGGGAATGAGTGAGCTGCAGATATCCAGAATACACCCTCAACTAGTCACCAGCCAATGGAAGGCTACATGTGGTGTCATATGAGTGATCCAACTTAAAAGTTTTTCAAGATTTGAGCCATCGTTGGGCCGACTTTTGCTTCGGCTTGTGAGGGAAAACTTGAGTTAGGAGTGCTGTATGTTGGCAGTAAACTCAAGTCACTTTACAAAATGCAGCAGTTTGGCAGGGTGTTCACAATTCTTCCAACAAGAGCCTTCAAGTCAGTCCAAGTTGAAGGTTACTGTCAAGCTTGACATTAAACAAAAAATAATGACATGTTGTCTATTTAAAACAACTATTTAACTTTGCGTTAAGGTCTGCTAGCTTAATGCTAATATATAATGGGGAGCACCATAGACAGGCCAATGAATAGCATTGTGTTATCATTATAACAAACGCATGTAGACAGATAATAGAACAATACTTACAGGCATATATTCTTTATCTATGGTGAGAAATGACTAATGTTATTGCCGTACTGAGGAATAGAGATAGTCACCATGTAAAGTATATTCCTGTGTTATACTGCCCACAGGTGGCCAAGGCATACACACCAGAAGGAGCAGCGCAATGTCAATTGAACTGAGGGGAAAAAAGTGCCAAAAACTGTTTCATTTCTTTTCATTCCATGTAATTATGTCAAGCACAAATTATTTTATTAAAAAACACAAAAAAACAAACATTTTTGTTGGATTTTTTTGGTTTGTTTGTGTGTGTGTGTTGGGGCTGCAATGGATTAATGGCATTTCCATTCATCTCAATAGGGAATGATGGTTTGAATCAACTGTTTTGAGTTATCAGTGTGCTCACGTCACAAACTCGTATCTCCGGCACCAATGTATTGACAAACAACCACTCACACTTAGAAGGACAATTTAGAGTCTTGAATGAGCCTTACAAGCATGTTTTTTGGAAAGTGTGAGGAAGCCGTGGTTGCCAGAAAAAAAAAAAAAAAAAAAACAATGCAAAAATAGCATAGAACATGCAAAGTGTGTGAATGAAGACCAGAGCACCAAACTTTCAAAGTGTGAGGTGAGACTTTGGCTGAGA
This sequence comes from Hippocampus comes, assembly GCF_001891065.2. Lineage (NCBI taxonomy): Eukaryota > Metazoa > Chordata > Actinopteri > Syngnathiformes > Syngnathidae > Hippocampus > Hippocampus comes. The sequence continues at coordinate 1,196,055 of NW_017806160.1, read as the reverse complement.
CCACCTTTAAAATATAGTCAAAACCATGTGATCTGAGCACAGACACTCAATAGACCACTGAACAAGATCTTATGAAAAAAAAATCAATCTAGTTATTTGTAAGTGCATACCAGCGTTCCACTGCAATAACAAGCATAATGTTCAAAGAACACAGAATCAAAACTCAGCATGCCACAGTCCATGTGTTTTAATACAAGTTAGCCGTAATTGTTTTGTGATTGCATTTCTTGATCTGAGTGAAAAATCCCAGACAAGCATAAGTCATCTCTTAATTGAAACATTCCGCTTCGTACCAGTCAAGCGATGGTGGAGTTGTTCTCTTGCCTCGCTCTGCTACAGGCAGTGTGACATGACTTGCCATTGAGTGATGCTTTGAATGTGAGTGAATTGCAGTCCATCTCGAAACGTGCACCGCGACTGACTGATGACCAGCCCAGGGTGTAGTCGGCCTTTCCCATGCTAGCAAAGAAAACACCAATGCGAGAGGCCCCATGAAACACTTTTGGGAGGCAGGATGAAGCACATACTTGCAAACCGTAACCATACTTTGAAACCCTAACCTTAGTTTCGAAACCAAACACTGAGAGCAAAACAACTGGTCTGGGATGGCACCCCGTCCCAAATGGGCCAACAAGAATAAATGCAGGTTGAGTCCAGGTTTGAGCCAAAGTGAGCCAGGAAAGACCACATCAGAATCTGCTGGGGCCCACAAAAGGAGAAGCGCTGCAGCATATGCACTGGTCGACTTTTTCAAGAACAGCAAGGATGGACGCATTCAGACAGCTCTGTTTACTTCGGTCAAACTTGATTAGGCCTGTGTTGACTAGGAATGGACGCGAACAGCACTCAAATTCTCAGTCATGGCTCAGATTTTGGTCAGCAGTCAGATCCAGAAGTATATGTCCAAAAAATGTGTTGAATGTAAATGAGCCTCTTCTTACTAACTGCGCAATTGACTGTGAGATTCTCTCTGTGCAATCTAACAACGAGAAAGTCACTCACACTTGATTTGCAGCCACACGGCTGATTTGCAGCGAGGTGACAAATCATTGCCATGTTTGTCAGAGCATGAAAGGCTCATTTGGACACTTGGCAATTCCTACGTTAATTGCTCCAAATTCATATCTGAATTTCAGATTTCAATTTTAATTTCAGTTGTAGACTTAAGGTGAATTTTAATCATTGAAGGGGCACAAGCTTGCAAGATGTGCTCTCTTTATTTTTTCATTATCACACTGAAGAAAAAAAAACCTTGGGAATCTGTGTATAAAACAACCAACAAAATCAAACTTTTAACATTAACTACCATTCAAGTCAATATAATGGGCAGTTAAAATACACAAAAAGAGAAAAACTGTATAAACTAACTTGACTTCAGTTGTGTGTTTTTTTGTGCAACTTTTGAGGAGGATTTTTCAGAACATATTGGACAAATTCCAAATGGTACGACCTTTAGAGCATTTGATTTTGTACATTCGATCCTGCGTCGATCATTTAAGACCCTGTCTAATGAAAAGAGATATTGTCAGACTTGACACTCCACAGAGAAGAGTGTTGTGAACAACCCTGACAAACTAGAATAAAAAACAAAAACTATGAAAATGAGCTTTCATGAAAAACCAACCTTTGTCTCCACACTCAAATGCTGTAGGCATGTCCAAAGATTGCTTGTGACCGGGCCCCTTTGAAAAATGGATTTTACTTTATCCAGCATCTTTCGTGTGCTTCCACATTCCTACATGTTTGAGCCATAAAATATATCCACTTAAAGCCTCCGGGGGGGGG
>NW_017806160.1:1186835-1193991 GCF_001891065.2 Hippocampus comes | reverse complement strand
CCCCGGGGGGGGGGGGGTGTTGTCACTAGGTGGTCGCAGGGGGTTCCATATAACCATTCCAACGAGGACCAAGCCAGTCGCCAATCGGCTTCTGGGGCTCCTTTCAGACAAAATGGAGGGAAATGCTAACGTTTCCTCAGCATCGACTCCTCACTTGGGAACTGAAATCTTGACACGAGGCTCTTATGTAAATTGTGAGATGTGGGATGTTGCATATAAGGGTAATAGGCATAGCTAGCTAGCAAAATGCATGCTGTAATGGCAGAAATGATATCGTAGGTGCCCAAGTGTGTTGATGGGTGCCATTTTAGCCACACTCATAAGATCAGGAAAACTAAAATGGTGAAAAACAATTCAACTCTATATCACCACAACTCACTGCTGCATAGTTGTGAATCGTTTTTTATGTTTTAATTAGTAATTATTTTCAAATAAGTATATAGATGTAGAAACGAATCTTTCTTGAAATGTATTTGTTTTATTTTGAGTAAACCAGAAAGAGAAATATTGCATGTGCGGCAAGATTTTTGGTGTATCAGTGAATTGCTGTTTCTTCCATATGAGAAGACGCTCGCCTATCAGTCAAATTTGTACTGACTCGATCCATTCAAATAGCTCAAATCCCGCGACTTGGAGCCTTGCACTTTATTTGAACATGGCAGGGGAGATGGATAATGACAACGGGTGAACTTCATGTCAGATGTTCAATATGAAAGGAATGCTCACACGTCAGTCAAGTTCGCACCACTAATTTTCATTTCCCCTGGATAAATCATCCCCACGTACAAAACATTGTGTCACCTTCTTTTCTTTCACGTGCAGCACTTTAACTTGTATAACGCTACTAACTGACTGACACAAAAGAATGTTCACTAGTGAAATCCACCTCTGAAAAGAGAACAAATGACTGCACTGACATTGACTCGCATGGCTATAACTTGCTCTGTGGAAGTAGGACTAATTAAATCACTTTCACATGATGTCATAAATATATCCTCCCCATATATTTTATTGCCACATTCCAGCTCAGCCTCTCGTGTTTTTCAGGAGAAGTTCTTGGTCGAAATCTTGCTATTTGCATCCTTCATTTGCCTGGCCGTCCCAGTAGTCTGGCCAGGATTGCTGAGGTGGAAAGCTCCTCCATTCAAGCAAATGAGACTTGCTACTTAAATGAGAAAGAATGGCTTCCCTTACAGCGATATTATGAAACGCACAGCACCGCCATTTCAGACGCATTAGCGCCAATAATAGGACAATGTTCATCTGACTGCCGGAAACAATGAACTCCGGCTAACATTATTACTCTGAATCATGAATCTATTCCTCATCTGCTCTATCAAATGAGGTGTGAGAAAACAGCCAAGATTTTTTATTTTTTCTATTAAACTATGGAAATCCTCATACTGCATGGATGTTTGTGCAAACATTTTAAAAAGAGTGAGATAAATGGGAAGCAAAACAGCAACAGTCAAGAGAGGGGAGCTTTTAGTCACCTTTTTGGAGAGTGGGAATCTGACATTTGCATTTTGAGGCCTTTGTATATTTTACAGCTCTGATAAACTGATGCAAAGGACAGAGTGAAAGTATATTTTTACAGGAGAACACATTCATCTCCTAAACACAAAATATTTGGATTGATGATTCTTACACATCCTTCCTGAGCCGTTGCCTTATGGTGGTGGAGGGGTTTTGTCTCCCAATGATCCTAGAAGTCGCTTGTCTCTGGCTTTATGCCCATGGCGGGGTCACCCATGACAAAAAGATCCCGGGTGAAAACACAGACAAAGTGCGGCTCATGGACATCGGGGAGAGTGCCTCTGGATTGGCAGACCGGGGTGGTGGTCTCTCTTTTTCGAATGCAGACCGGAGGGCATGCTCCGACGACCGCCTCCCTGGTAAGGTCTATTTACGGGTGCTGGAGACGAGATTCTGTTGGCAAGTCAGATTCAGGAGGAGCAGTGTGGTTCTCGTCCTGACCATGGAACAGTAGACAAGCACTACACCCTCTACAAGGTACTCGAGGATGCATGGGAGTAAGTTCGTCCAACCTGTCATCCAAAACAGGCTGGATAGGGTCTCTTGAGGACTGGACTTGGGCACCTCTGTTTGAGATGTTGCCCTCCTCCAACACACCTGACTCAAATGATGATCCACTCATCAGCAAGCTCTGCTTCTCTCTGACTCCCGTTTTACTCAAAGCTATGTGGTTGATACCCAAAGACTCATGCTCTTTGTTTGATGTTTAATGGACAGTAAACTTCAACTGGGAGTGGCATTGAAATGTTGTGTTGTGAAATGAGCTGACTTTAGTGGACTGCCGCCATATAGTGTTCGGAGCTCCAATTATCGCTTGCAAGTTCAAATAGAGATTCTCAAAAAGTCGGCACTGTGTTTTGATGGGTGTATACGTCTTTACCTATGATTGCAGATTCACTGCGATTGTTTTTGCCAATGTATGAAAGCAACCTGGAATAACATCAATTTCATATTTTTCGTGAGGAGCATCACTTCAATTTAAATGGCCGTACAATGAAACACAACACAACTCTGGCTTTTGAGTAAACTTCAAAATGAGCAAATGCCGATTTCTATGAGCAGGTTTCAATTTTTGTCGGCGGTCGGAAGCGCCCGCTTTCCTTGACTTTTGATATTAGAATGTCTTTCGACAGCGACATGAAGAGAACATTTGGCATTGCGCTAACTTGCATGGATGGATGATTGCAAGCTCAAATGCTTGCACTTGGCCAATGACTTGATGAGGTTGTCATGATTAATAGGCGAGAAAATCGCTTGCAATCTTAGAGGACCGTTAGACTCCCCTAATTCTTGCAGCACATCACATGCCGAGCACTCAGGCCGTCGTGCTTAATGGAGCCCTCATATGGGTTATTGATTGGGCGGGCCACAGCTAGATTAATTTATTCTTCCAATCAAGCTTTAATTAATAGTAGGACACTGGTAAGACCTCCATTAAAAGTGGTGGTCATTACTCACAGCAAGACCACAGAGGAAACCAATAATCCAAATAGGGCCAAGGCTTCCTTGTCTTTATTCATGAGATGATGTTGGTTTTTTTTTTTTCTCCCAGCTGAATCAAGGACGAACAACAAACATCTCCCATTTGAGCAATCAACACATGTAACATGGCCTAAATCCTACATAAACGCATGTGATATTAGTCAAAGAACATGGGTGAAAAGATAAATTGAGGGACAGGAGGTAAAAAAGGTTGCAGAAAGCAAAGAGCACAGCAGTGGAAATTTGACAGCCGGAACATTTGCCAGCTTGCATTCAGCCGACCGTGAATCTCTCATAGTGCTGCGTATGCTCACCGTGCACTGGATACGCTAAAAGTGGAGATCGGACCTTGCCGAGGTTGGCACCATTAGGCGGCAGGAAGTACTCGGAGACACAGACACAAACGTTTCCTCTGACTGAAATGGGCCGCGAGTACTAAATGCGAGGAAGAGAGGAGGGAGAATTGAACAATTAGTGCTGCTAATGAGATCAGGGTTATCAGATGGCTCGCCGGTCACGGATGATGAAAAGAACACTAATTCAGTTTGTCTCTTCCTGTCTTCCACTGGATCTCACCACTTGCAAAGGGATTGACGGGATACAAAAGAGACAGGATGGGGAAAATGGGGAGAATAATGTTTATCTGATGTGCTGAGTTATATTCCTTTCATTGGTTACGGAAACTGTGCCGAGCGGAGGCCGACAGGGGAATCGTTCAAACCTTTTACAGTTCTTTGTCGATGCCAACATGTTTATACCCTATACAGTTTTTATTCATGTTGTGTCCTTGCCTGTCAACAAAACTCTTTGGACATTGCATTTTGAACGTGATGGACAGGCAACTGCAGTGTCAAGGAGGTTCTGCTTTAGATGGTGGGAAGGATTACACGACCATCATCGATGGCCCTTTCGGAAAGAGTCACCCACATGTCCCATCATTACTTGCGTGCGGGGGCAATTCTAGGATCAGAGGTTTCGGGGTGCAGGCAAGATACATTTCACCTTTTTGTCCTTTCGTGCTAGTTCATTCTCACATTTATGGACAAGAAACATAACACTTTTTACAGAGTTGTAGTGATTTCTGAACTTACCAAATATTGAGCGTGGACTTATTTGAGGGACTTTTATATCAAACGCAATGGAGAACATGTAAAACAAATGAACAGATATTGACTTTTGTGAATACCGTGAATACTTAACATATTGTCTATAAATGATCCACCCGCTCTAGCAACCTGACTTCAAGCGTAACACATACGCATGATGCACCGGTGGCTTCTCCCATTCCAATTCAAACAGGGGAGAATAGCGCTGTCTCTGACCACTTGAAACATGTACAAGCCAGAACAATGTCAGCTCGCTGCTGAGCTACGATTAAAGAAACTTAAAGAGACAAATACAGTGCCACTAACATTGGGGTACGGCTGGGTGTGAATGTTTGGTGGTGGTCGGAGGGGCCGTCGGCACAAACTGCCAGCCACTCTTCCATACAGCAATTAATGAGGAAAAGTAATGATCATAGTGTGTTAGTATTGAGTGGTACGTGGTAAGTTAGGAAATGTTCCACATATCCTGGTTCCAGACAGGCACGTACTGGAAGGCGGACTTGGAGAGCCCCGAATTATACGGATCCTTGGCAGCCTGAGTGGAACAAAAGCCTTTTCTCAAATATTTGAAACCTTTGTGTTTGATCTTCTTGGAATTATTGATATTCTTCACAATCTTGACCGAAATATAATCCAGGAGATCTGTTAGCTTTGCTCCATGACCGGTAAAATTGGCTGCCGTTTTGGACAATATTTGTATCAGCAAGCGACAGGAAGCCAGGATGACCTCTCACAGGGTGTGACTCCGTGCTCTGCACGGAGAGGCGGATTGCCATGAAACGTTGTTGGGCGGTGGGGCAGACTCTAAAAACAGATTTCCTGTCATCACTTAGCCACATTATTTACTGAGTTGAAAAAATACCTCGATTATCATGTGTGCAATTTAAATCAAATGCTTAGATTTCTTGGTGCATGAATGCCCCCCAGAGTTTTCTGAAGGTGGACATTTACTGTGTCCTTTACAATTTACAACCCAGTTCTTATCAATGACCTCATGAACAGAGCCAAATCGTTAAGACTGATTAGGAGCTATTCCAGTTTAAAGGAACACGTGACTCATCTATCAGTAATTCCTATAAACGGTGCTTACACCATCGCATTAGCACGAAAGCATAAACACATACTCGGCTTTCATCCATCAGCTATGTTTGGCCTATTTGAGGGCTCGCTGTTTAGTTGCCGTGTCTGGCCGAATTATGACGTTAATAAGTCACCACTGGTTCATGCAGACCTTTTTTCCCCCTTTGTCCCCGTCAGTGCTCATGTTTTCCTTAGTGCTTAAATTTGCTTCCACAGTTCAGCCTTGTTAGCTTATTGCCATATTTGTCCCCGTGCGTTGATGTTTTTTTTTTTGTTTTTTTTTTGTTTTTTTTGTGGGTGTTAGACTATTTCATCTATGTAGAGGTTCTGCACTTTTTACTTGACTTTTGGCCATAGCCTCCGTCATCGACTCTTTGTAGTACAGTTGCAGCCAAAAAACATCAGGTTTATCAAATAATGTCAGGTCATTGAAAGAAAAAGATCATTGCACGTGTGCAATTGTGTGTGCGTGCGTGCGTGCGTGCGTGTGTGTGTGTGTGCGTGTGTGTGCGCTCGCACGCTGGTGTATGAGCAGGACAGATATTGTGAATGCCCGCAAGCATTTTAATTGAGGCCAGAAACAAATCGTGAAAGAGGTGCCTTGCCGCTCTCTATTGATGTTCATTGCCAAATGAGTGACAGCTACACAGCAGCCTCTCAATGAGTAGACTCCATAAGATATGCACGTACACAAAACAGCCCTGAGCTTCATTGTTCAGTCTGTGTGTATGCGGTTCAAGTGGTAAACGGAGTCCTTGCTGTGACGACGAGGGAAGTTAGACACTCTAATCCAGTGGCGGGCCGTGCATTTCAACCTTAGGCCTTCAGTGACGTCACATATTATGAACACAATACTGTATAGGCTCGTCAAGCAGCACTTAATTTCAGGAGCATTTAAAACCATCAAGTATGCATTCACAATTAAGAGCAGGAAACTACATTTACAGATAGTCAAAAATAAAAAGATGATTTAAAAATACGAAATAAAATGCCACCCAAATTACGCTGTGTGATCTTAATAAACAAGTCTGTCCAATAAATTGCGCAATGTCGCAGTTTCATATAAGACACCAACCAAACAATAACAAAACAAACTGTTCTTTGAAAATAAAGTAAACAGATCATTTGCATTTTGAAAATCGACGATACAACAGCAAATAACTGACATAACTGACTAACTAATAACTGACTAACAGCTGAGATTGAACGAACTTTCGTGCACGAAGGTGACTACAATGCGCCATTATAAATTGCAGGTGAGCAGATTTATTTGATACATGTTGTATCTTTGTCATTTTATTTCGTTACCATGAATTTAATACTAACGGCTGAAAGCCGTTTTTGTCCGGTCGTGTTTCTGGTATAATTTTAATTTCCCGATTTTTTTTTTTTTACTTTTTCGTTGTGGAGCTCCGTCTCCTGGCGTGCCTGATTACCGAGCTGCAGATCTACGCGAGTGTCCCCAAATGTTTTTAAACGCACTGGTCAGTTGCAAGCAAGAGGCATTCCAAGCAGTACAATTTCCAGCGTTTCTCAAAGGCTGTGAGACACGGTACCGTTCATAATTGCTCGTCTGAAAATGACGGACAACCCCTTTTCCTTGGTGGGACAGGCTAACTAGCGCAGGAGTTGGGCGACCTCTTTGCACAATTTCCAGCTTTTCGTGGAAGGCTCGTCATGCAAATTGTGTGGAAAGTAGTTCTGCAGCCGGATCAACGTCTTCTCCTTCGGCCATTTTGAGTTAAAATGCGAGTGACAGCTCTAGCAGAGCGAATCCAATCTTTTTTTTTTTTTTAAATCTTTATTGAACAAGTCAGGATACAATTCTCAGGAAACAGAAAAGGCGCTAACCCAATCATCGAACGCGCACGGCAAGTCTCGACGTAAGGCCCTCTAGCTAGCCCTAGTAGGCAGACGAGAACAAGTCAGGATACAGGATACAGATCACGAGT
>NW_017806160.1:1184323-1186645 GCF_001891065.2 Hippocampus comes | reverse complement strand
TTATTTAAAATAACATTGAAAGCCACTCAACTAAGTGGAAATAATATGACGTAAAGAATACAGAGAATAATTTTGTTGACATAGTTATGAAAATAAAATAACAAATTTATGTTATTCTCAGAAAAGTAAATTTACTTTTCTGAGAATGTTTAGGCCAGCAGAGAAGGCCTTGCTGGCCCTCAGGGTCCGCCACTGCTCTAATCAGAATGCCAACTTCCTGCGTTGCACTGTCTGCTTGTACATTGAGTCTGCCGACAGTGATATCGCTATCGGCACTTCGAATCATGATGTACTGTAAGTAGAGTGTCGTCGTCATGTGACCTGCCGGAGCAGCGTGGCTGGCTGATATAGTGCAAAACTCACCAAAAGTTCAGTTGGGGATATGGCTCTTGCAATTGAAATTCTGGATCAACCTAAAATGCATTTTCAGTGGGCCAAATTTTATCTTCACTACAATTGTGATTGCCCAGCTCCTCAGTGCATTTTGCCCAACATGTTGTTCTTTGCATGAAACCCAGCCGCTGGGGAGCAGTTCCCTCCCCTGGGGGTACACTGTTCCCCGGTGCCGGTCCCAAGCCCGGAGAAATGGGCAACATGTTGTTCTTTGCATGAAACCAAACGACAAAATTCACAGCAGGTGTTTCTCCCTCCCAACTCCAAGAATGTCTACATCTATGCCTTTCTGTACTGCTTCCAGTCTCCCTGCATCTCTTTGCAAGCTGCTGAAGACACTCAAAGCTCAGTGGTCTCGGAGGATATCCCGTTCGAAGGAGTGAGATACTCTTGATCAATTTGGTCTGTTGCATGTCAACACGTCAACGGCATAATGAAGAGGACTGTTTAAAGAACGATTCTAACAGAACCAGGAAATGTATTTAAAGACGAAGTACAGCACGGAACTCCGCCAAGGAGTCAAGATCGCTGTCTGCGCGTCAGCATTCAATAAAAGCATACATTCCATAGACAGTAGGTGAAAAGAATATACGAGAAGATACTCTGGAGTCTGTTGCCGTGGTACAAAGGTCCCCAAGTTGAATAATTGATAAAGATGGGTCGATGGTGATATGTATAGCATTGTTTCTTAATAAGCTGCAGTATCATTTGAAGGTAGCCCAAGAGAAAATCTATTGGAAAGAGTAGACTATTGATCAGCGCATACATCTTGTTGAAGTTTGCACTGATAACACCTACATCCGTGTCGCTGCAATGCTCAGAACAATTACACTCACGATGAAAAATCAATGGGGAATTCTCATAAGCCCAATGAAATGGAATCAAATTCTTCATTCATTATCCAAACAATAAAAAACATTTTGTCTTGAAATTAAACCATGTGGTTTGGAAGCTTTCGGCCACATCAATCCACCAAACATTTTCACCCATTGATTACACATGGCAGCAGCAAATTTTAATCAGAGGTGGCTGTGTGTCACGAAACGTATTTGTGATGCTGATTTGAAAAATGGCTTCACTTTTTTTGTTTCTAGTACATCAGGTGTGAGATTTTTTTGTTCTTAAGTTTGACCTCTAAAAGCTCGTGCAGTCTGGATTTTACTTTGCGTTGCAATTTACAGATCCTTTATGATCTGTGTGTTTGTTGAGATTTCGATTTGGTTTTAGTTCATGTTATGTCTTGTTTTCTGGTGTTTCATGTCCTGTCCTGTTGATCAGATCTGTTGTGTTGGGTTCCTCATGGCTTCCAAACAGCTCCCTCAACTGCTTGTGCCTCATCCAGGTGGTCCTTGTTTGCATTTAGTTCCCTGGGTATTTTGTTTCTCAGTGTTTCTTTGTTACTTGGACGCAGTGGCGGGCCGTGCATTTCAACCTTAGGCCTTCAGTGACGTCACATATTATGAACACAATACTGTATAGGCTCGTCAAGCAGCACTTAATTTCAGGAGCATTTAAAACCATCAAGTATGCATTCACAATTAAGAGCAGGAAACTACATTTACAGATTGTCAAAAATAAAAAGATGATTTAAAAATACGAAATAAAATGCCACCCAAATTACGCTGTGTGATCTTATACAAGTCTGTCCAATAAATTGCGCAATGTCGCAGTTTCATATAAGACACCAACCAAACAATAACAAAACAAACTGTTCTTTGAAAATAAAGTAAACAGATCATTTGCATTTTGAAAATCGACGATACAACAGCAAATAACTGACATAACTGACTAACTAATAACTGACTAACAGCTGAGATTGAACGAACTTTCGTGCACGAAGGTGACTACAATGCGCCATTATAAATTGCAGGTGAGCAGATTTATTTGATACATGTTTGTATCTTTGTCATTTTATTTCGTTACCATGAA
>NW_017806160.1:1180816-1182697 GCF_001891065.2 Hippocampus comes | reverse complement strand
AAACCTGACGGTGCCCGTTCATTTACAGCGCACAAGGGCCTGCTCTGTTTAATCTGAAGGCCCAGAGCAAGTTTAACTTACCTGGCAACACAAGCTAGATGAAATATGATTGGTTAAAAACTCTACCATAATAAATAAGTTATTTTTCGAGTGGCGTTCAATGTTATTTAAAATAACATTGAAAGCCACTCAACTAAGTGGAAATAATATGACGTAAAGAATACAGAGAATAATTTTGTTAACATAGTTATGAAAATAAAATAACAAATTTATGTTATTCTCAGAAAAGTAAATTTACTTTTCTGAGAATGTTTAGGCCAGCAGAGAAGGCCTTGCTGGCCCTCAGGGTCCGCCACTGCTTGGACGTTTATAGTTATTTTTAATAGGACTTTGTTGATTTTGTCTTTGGAGCCTACCCCAGTACCCGTGCTACTGTTTTTGCTAATAGTTGTTGTTCAGTCCACCTTGCACTCATCCCTGACTTCATCACTTCATTTGGGTCCTCAAGCCCCCGCTAATCTTGAAAATGATATTTCAGCGGAACAAAAATCCACCTGCTCCTGAGCCTAACCCTTAATTCACAAATATTACCAAATATTCCTATAACATATATGAAATTGTGTAAACTCGATGTGCTCCAGAGAAAACAAGGGCAGATTCATGTCCAGAACAAATATTTTACTTGCATCTCTGATAAAAATAACCATTATAAAAATAAACAATTGTAAAAATGTGTTGACCAGTGCTGTTAGCACGTCAACCTCACAGTGCAGACGTACTGGGTTCGATTCCAGCTCCGGCCTTCCTGTGTGGAGTTTGCATGTTCTCCCTGTGCCTGCGTGGGTTTCCTCCGGGTATTTCGGTTTCTTCCCATGTTACAAAAACATGCATGGCAGGTTAATGGAACATTCTAAATTGTCCCTAGGTGTGAGTGTGAGTGCAGATGTTTCGTCTGTGTGTACCCTGCGATTGGCTGGCAACCAGTTCAGGGTGTCCCCCACCTGCTGCCCGAAGACAGCTGGGATAGGCTCCAGCACGCCTTGCGATGCTTGTGGGGATAAGCGGATCAGAAAATGGATGGATGAATGAATGTTGACCAGTACTATCTCTGAATTCCATCCAATACAAGAAGAGTGATAGTTGTGAAATGTCAGATTGCGAAACCTCATATTGACACTGAAGTGCTACTGTTCCAAAAAAAATCTTGTTAATTTAAATTTTTTTCAAAGAAAAAAAAAACAAAACAGTATTATTATTATTATCTGTTGGCGAGAAGCGTGTTGAATTTGTCAGCCATGCAATCCCGAATGCTTGGAGGCTGGGTTTCATGATATAGCTAAAGAATATGTCCAGCTGCTGTGTCATTCCACTTCTTCCATTATCTTGAATGTACAATTGCTATCAAGCGATCCTTGATCTTCTGAACATTTTGACAGAACATGGATGAGGGTTGATCTGTAATCAAAAAATAGTGCTTGAATTAATTGTTACATACTTCTTTTTAAATGAAAGTTTTGATCATCTCTGTTGTTGTTTCGAATGCCCAAGACTCATTAAAAGCTAGAGTAATGCATTAAAATAGCAGACAATATGTCCCAGTGCTGGTTGTCAGAAGTAAATGGGACGCAGAAATTTCGGGAGCCATCTGCTCCATCAATAATGACCAGTTTGGTTGAATCTGGCGCTATGAGTGTGGAGCAGCACACAACAGCCTTTTGCCATCTGCATCTTCCTAAAACAATAGTTTGAAATAAATACATACATACATACCATATATATATATATATATATATATATATAGGCGGCCCGGTAGTCCAGTGGTTAGCGCTTCGACTTCACAGTGCAGAGGGACCGGGGTCAATTCCCGCCCCGGCCTCCCTG
>NW_017806160.1:1178488-1180737 GCF_001891065.2 Hippocampus comes | reverse complement strand
ATATATATATATATATATATACACAATGAACAATTATGACAAATGTCATACAAGGGACATATGATTTCCCTGTTGTCTTGCATAATGGATTTCAGCGGCAGATATTTCCAGACAAAATACTGTAAGACCAAGAAAAGTCAAATCACACTGAGAGTTGTTGGCCGTGTGTGCTGATTTCCATTGCACTGCTTTTTTTTTTTAAACTGATTTTAGGCTGGACAGTAATACTGTACTCCTTTTTGACATTGCGGTGCATTCATTGTGGATGAATCACATAAAATAATAATGTGGATGCAACCTGGTGCCAAAACTTGCCAAGAGGCTGATAGTACCCGACCACAGACCCGAAAGGAAGGGCAAGGCTGCTTTATTTATTGAGCACATTCTATACACAATGTACAGAAGCCCCTGATTTATTCTGAGCACATATAGTAGTAAAGCCTCCATCAAGAGTTTGCAAGGAAGTTGTTCAATGGTAGCACTTTGAAGTTCATAAAGGTGCTAAAGTTGTCACCAGCACTGTGAACATTGTCACCAAATGTGACTACATTCTGAAGTGTTGATACTGTAGTGTTGGAACGTTCCGGTGGCAGACAGGACATGTAAACACACACACACACACACACACACACACACACACACACACACACACACACACACACACCCACACACACACACACACACACACACACACGTACAATGGAATACACTTCTGTGTGTATGTGCGTCATTCCAAATTGAGGAAATTAGTCCCACAGTGGTGCCTTGGGATACAAATTATTTGACTGAAGAGTTTTTCGATTGTCTGTTTTTTTTTTTGTTTTGTTTTTTTTTTTTGTTTTTTTGCTTGGACTTGTGTGCTTGATTTTTGGATTTGAGCAGTGTATGGTGGCAGTGTACTCACTTGGCAACAAGCAGCACTTCGGCAGAGAGTGAACGACCCTTCAAAAGAAGTGACGCTCTTCATTGCCAGTCCCGATTGAGGTAAACTGTACACCTCAACATCAAACAAACAATTGGGCATTCAAAACAACTACATATAGTACCTGATGTGTTATCTTTCATGCTAACTGGTAAATGCCATAGATGGACTAACAAGTAGCGACTACGTGGCAATGTTAGAATGCTTAAAGGACCGGATGTATGAACAAAAATAATGCAGCAACATGTAGACAGACAATGGACAGTACTTACAGGCATACTTTCTTTATCCTCGGTGAAAAAGCGACTCATATTACTGCAGAGTGACTCCCACAACAAGTTGAGTAAAATACGTTTCTTCAGATGTCTGTATCGCTGTATTATACTGCCGCCCTGTGGCCAAGTCGTGCACGGCGGAAGGAGCCGCAATGAATGAAAAGTGAGGTATATATATATTTTTTTTAATTCGTCACATTATGTTAATTGTTATTCCAGATATTTTTATGTAGCACAATAGTAAGAAATGCTACCATGTTTTGAGCTGTGAATGTAGTGACAGAAGAAATTCACCTCATTTGTCATGATCCCACTGTATTCGAGTGCGCTAATGGGGGAGGTGTTCCATTGAGTGCACATTGAGCTCCTCCCTCGGTGGCAATGAGCTGATCTTCATGCTGCCTCGGAATAAAAAGGAGGCTTCTGTGCATGAGCAGCAGGGACCCGGTCAACCATATTCCACTTTTCTCTAACTTTGTTACAGAAATATAAAATTGCAGGGCATTAGGGCAAACACATTCAGCAGCCTTTTATTGAGAGATGCTTTTAGAGCAATCTAATTCCCCGCAAATGTTATAGCGCTCTAACAGCACGCGCGCACGCTTGCTTTTTTCCGATCTGACTGGGCTGCGGAGGGAGGGGACGTGTGGCAACGCTTTCTGATAAAGTGGCCTCTCAAACGGGTCCGTCTCGTCCCCCGCACCCGCCTTATTAAACAAAAAGAAAGAAAGAGACGGAAAAGGCGAGAGACACCCAAAATTGCCAAACAGACAAATTTGCTCCTCTCGCTCATTTTTCCTTCGCCCATATTTCATTTAGCAAGCTCCCCCCTCCCTTGCTTTCCTCCTCTGGATGAGCGCTTTCATCGCTCTCCTCTCTGTGTGAATTATTAGGGATGAGAGGAAGCCATTCTCTGCTTGTGGTTATTAGTATTGATCTAAGCGCCATTTGGCAGACTTTTCTTGCTGATTTTCTCACCTTGGTTCTCCCCTGGCCTGCATGCTTATACACATATATTGTGTAATACTGTACTGTACCCCCTCCCCCCCCCC
>NW_017806160.1:1176951-1178478 GCF_001891065.2 Hippocampus comes | reverse complement strand
CACACACACACACACACCCGGTCCACGGCACATCTGTCTTTGCTCTCCTGGCTCAGTCAAGTTTGAACGTGGTGCTTTGTCTTCTCTGTCAGACTGATTTACTGATTATTGTGGATCCTATTAATACTGACTCCCACACACACACACACACACACACACACACACACACACACACACACACACACACACACACACACACACACATGCAGTACAACTAACTTGCCAAGGAAGCCACTACATTTAAGACTGCGGCCAGAGCATTTTATTGACCAATAAAAGACTCAAGACATACATTGCATGCTATGCAGCGGCTCATCTACACACATTTGTCATTGAAAATATCGTTATTTACTACAGGGCTCTCTGACTCTGCTCACAAGTCATACTTCTGTTGTATTGTTTGCAGGTTAACACAGCAGAAGAATTCAGACAAAAATTTCATGCCATCACATAATTGTCTGATCAAAGTGCCTTAATCTTCGTCCGCCCCTACACACCTGCCCGGTGCCTCAGGTCTGCGGACCAGACATGATTAGAAGTACCAAGAACTAAGCGGAGGCTCAGAGGGGATTGAGGCTTTTCCATTGCTGGTCCCTCTCTTTGGAATGACCTCCCACTGAACATTCTGCAAGGCCCCTCGCTCTCAAAGCTCATTTGTATTACAGTATTTGGCATTTGACTCGGCATGACTCAGACTTGATCTTAGTTTTACTGTTTTGTGCGTTCCACTGTCTTCGTTATTAATTTCTTGTTTTATTGTTGTATATATTAATAATTAATTAATTAATTAATAATTTGCTCCATGTACAGCACTTTGTATACAATGATGGCTGTTTTAAAGTGCTCTATAAATACAAGTGAGTTGAGTTGAGTTGAGTTGTTCAGTTCGTGTTTTTTAAAAGGTACCGCGAAAATAAGCGTTCTTCCACATTCTAAAAACAGGCTTTATCAGTGAAATGAAGTGAAGTGAAGTAAAGTGAAGTGATGACTGTAAATTGGAGTGAATGTTTTTTCTCCATGTGCCCTCTAATTGGCTATCGAGTACACTGCCTCTCAACGAAACTCAGCTTGGATGGCCTTCAGCTCACTCGTGACAGGAACACAATGAGCAGTAAAATGTGTATGAATTAATTTCCAAATATATCTTGGTTTTGTGATGCCCTAAATTGGCATGTCGGCAAGAAGAGGCACAGTTGCTACTTCAATTTAAGGCATTTTTTGAACGGGACAACCAGTCAAACAAATGCAAAATGACAAGCAATTAGCTGCTGAAGGCCACAACTCACACTCTCATACAGACTAATTGGCTAACCGGACTGCAATGCCTGATGGCCTGCAGGGTCGCACCCCTTAAAGACACACATCCAACACATGAATACTAAAGGAAGTACAGAAGCTGTATTATCTTTTATGTGATTACAAAATACAGTACACAACACTATCTCACTTTTTACACACACACACATACACACACACACACACACACACACACACATTCTCTCTCTCTCTCTCTCTCTCTCACACACA
>NW_017806160.1:1171240-1176908 GCF_001891065.2 Hippocampus comes | reverse complement strand
TCTCTCTCTCTCTCTCTCTCTCTCTCTCTCTCTCTCTCTCTCACACACACACACACACACACACACACACACACACACACACACACACACACACACACAGATGCATCACACTTCATTAACCATTTTAATCATTTGTTTTGCAGGTCATTGTCTGTTATAGGCTCTGGCATCTCTGCTCTCTCACATTCTGCCCTACTCCTTAGAAATTGTGAATGATATTCAGTCTGCTCTGGATATTAATTACAGTCCCCATTAACATTTAATAAATACTTCCTAGGTGGGTTTGCTGCTGTGGGAACTGAGGGCCTTATCAGAAATTAAGCCTTTAATTGGGCTTCCACTACACAAATGGCTTTTTAATTAGCATGTAGTTATCATGTCTGCAGCAACCACACGGCCCCAGTTGATCAGTGCACGCCGATGTGCCACATTTTGCTGAATGAGGGCATCTTTAATGGCCTGAGGTAAGCCACTCATTGCATATTATTTCATTTTCATAGCCGAGGGAGTCAATCTGTGGTCTGCGGGCTTCAGTCCAGCATTAAGGTGACTATTTGTGTGGCACGGAGATCGACTTGCTGTGTGCAGTGCTTTACAAACAAAAATGTGCCTGCACCTGCCATGGAGGAGTCATCTCCCAAACTTGAACGCTAGGGAAACAATGATTGTACTGTTTAAGCCACTGAAAACAGACTTCAAAATCACAAATTCAGAACACTGGGTCCGGAATCTGTTCCCCTCAAAAATGCTCTGATGCACGAGTCCCTCATTTTTACGAACATCCACAGTATTTGAAAGCTTCAAGCGTCATGCCAAGACAGAATATGAATCTGAGGTGCAGGTATTATATTTGTCCACTTGGGGTCACGATCCGCACTTTCAATACTGCAGTATCTGTAAATCTGAATATGTGTGGCCGATTGAGAGCTGTGGGTGTCAGCGGATGAAAGCATCGTTCTTGGCTGCTGTTAGCCCAGGTTAAGCTTCACTGTGCATCTTGAGTTAGACTGCGCAACTTGTGACCATTATTTTGTCTATTCTTGACCATTTGTGGGGATGTTAAATTCTGAGATTTAAAATCTAATATGTTCGATTTTAAACTCGAATAGTGAACCACAATATGGCAAGAGAAAAAAAAACATTACTGATTGCCAAAGGACGAACTTTGTTTGGTTGGTTGGTCTCATTATGGGAAACGTCCATTACAGATTGCCAAAGGACAAAGTCGACGTTTGGCTGTGAGTTAGAAACTTACAAGTGACCACAGGTTGTAGTTGAGTCAACCCCAGTTTGGGTTTTTGGAGTTTTTTCTTTGTCCTACTGGGGCTGAAGATGTACATAGCCCCTAAGGGGACATGGAAGAAGAAAAAAAAAACTGCATTGCCTCGCAAAGTTTTGCATTCCCTCGCAAAGTTTTGCATTCCCGCGAGATCACGCAAAGTTTTTTGTTTGTTTGTTTGTTTGTTTTTGTTTTTTGTAAGGGATGCTTTTTTTTAATGCACATCAATGTACTGCTGGGTCATCTTCTGGGTAACTGAAAACAACAAACATGGATGGCGAGTTTGATGGAATTTTACTTTAAAAATGGCTTGGAATACAAAGACATTAAATCTCTTCTTGAGCTTTAAAACAGTTTCCAAGTCCCTCTCCACAATTCTCTCCTTTGCCGAAGTAGTGTCGTCTCTCAATCAGCAACACAGGAGATACTACATTAGCTCAGCTGACCCGTAAGTTCAAATATGTGCATTTAAAAGAAATCGTGCTCTTACAAAAAAAAAAAATTAGTTATCGCGCAATCTTTGCGAGGGAATGCAAAATTTGCGTGATCTCACAATCTTTGCAAGGCAACTCAAAACTTTGTGAGGGAATGCAAATTCTTTTTTTTTTTCTTTCATGTCCCTTTAGGGCAGGGGTCTCAAACTCAGTTCCTGGAGGGCCGCTGTCCTGCATGTTTTCCAAGTCTCCCTGTTGCAACACACCTGATTCAAATGAACAGGTTCAATGTCAGGGTTCCGCAGCGCTTGCTGATGATCTGTTCATTTGAATCAGGTGTGTTGCAACAGGGAGACTTGGAAAACATGCAGGACAGCGGTCCTCCAGGACTTGAGTTTGAGACCCCTGCCTTAGGGGCTCCGTAAAGATCAGAGATGTCGTTAATATTTGTCAACTGACTTTTTGTGATATAAATAAATTTGATTTGACTCAAGAGTTAACTCTTAACATCTAATTTCCATTTCATTTGTTTGCAGATTACAGTACCCTTCTAAATTATGTTTCTGCAAAGATAAATAGCACGAAGTTACGAAAAAAATTTATGTTATGTAGTAATACTGCAGTAAATGTTACTTGGCCCTTGTGGCATGCATGTGGAGAAAAGGAGAGGTTGCATGGATCCGCTGCAGAAACAATCACAAGCATAACCAGAAACGCTTGAATGGAAAATAAAAATTGCAGGACAGCGAAAATTCCACTTTAAAAGGATAAGAGCTCCCTCTAGAGGTTGACCTGAGTCCCTACTGAACACACTTTCCTGCTTTGCTTTTGCGATGATGCAGATGGAGACTGGGGTATGTATACATTACTTCTGACTCGAAAATCTTAAAACGAGGCCTTCTCACGATACAATCGTAAATTAAAGCATGTAAAAAAATGTTTTTTCTTAAACATTTGTCCACTCTTGTTCTTTACCACACGCACATCAACATACACACATGCATACAATACATCATAACCCACTTTCCGCACACACATGCAATACTGGATCTCACCAAAATGAGTACGCAGCGTCATTCCTTCTGTGTTGTCCCACAAAAAATATATAACGAAAACATTTACAAAAATGTAAGGGGCCTGCCTATGCAGTGTCGTGAGATACAGTACATAAGAAAAAGTCAGGCCTTTCCCTGTGTTTGGTCTGATAGAGAGACCTATACGTTGATTGGGATTTTTCTGCCTCCTCAAAGCAGTGGTACAGTAATGACACATGCACACGCAGAGACATGCACGCACACGTTTAAATTATTCACACCCCTTAATGGAGCCGCCGATAACATTGCTCCAGTTTACCGTATGTGCATGTTGAATGATAATAGATGTGTATCCTGCAGTACCAAAAAGATAATAGCGGCTCTCATGGTATGAGTGAAAACTCATTTTCAAGCACTTTCGGACTCCTCTGCATCTTCTTCACACGGCCATCTGGTTGCAGGCACCTGATGCTCTCCGAGTTCTGAATGTGTTCATCCTCCTGTGTCACTCTGCCCTGCTCTCTACCGCTGTCCTCTGTACATAAACATTCACACAGAGAGACATACATAGAATTATCCATTTCCTAGGTGTAGAGGCCTGTCGAATTAGGACAGAAACACCCAGAAGGAAATTAATGTGTCGTGTCACTTGTCAGCATGAGAAATGTGGCTTGCAAAAATGTAAATACCAGTTCAATTATGCTCCATCTGCTGCATAATAAATCAAGTGCGCGATGCACACTAAAATTCGCAACACAATACGGCTGTTTGAATGTAGAAGAAAAATAAGTGGGCCTACTGTCCTGTACCGCACCTTCACCTGGAAGGAAATGTAACAAGAATAAAAATGGTAGCCTAATATTCTTTCCACCCACTGCAGGCTGAGAAAATTGATTTATTCCGACCGTTAATACACACATTGAGTCACTGTGTGCGGATGAAATTGGTTCTGGGGGATTTTTATTCCCAACAAAGCAAATATCTAGCCAAGAATTAGGTATTGATTTGTCATTTCTCGGAGCTGAACCAAGTAAACAGTCCCTCTAATTGTTTTCAGGGGATAATGTTTTTTGTTGTAGGCTCACCTAAACATTAGACGTAATTACAGCCATTAACCGACACATTAATAGTCGCAGTAGCTAATAATCATTTGTATATATGCACGTCTTTCAAAGTCGTTCAGGTCAAACCGTTTGTGTGCGTGTGTGTGTGTGCCTGTGTGTGTGCGCGCGTGTTCTCTTTTCAGTAGTAAGGCCTGTATTAACTGTTTCAAGCAGAATGTATTTGTTTCCACTTCTCAGCCCGGTACGTACCTTCAACATCGGTTTTCAGAGATTCTCTCCGCCCTCTTTGCCATCATTTTGGATTTCTTCAATAGATTGCTGCTGCTAGATATGGTGAATGGCAGTGCAAAGCAGTTCGTGGGACTATTCGACACACATTACGTACGGGTGTGCAAATGTCCGCACGTTTGATAAACATGGATTTTCTTGTTGTTATGCAAACTGTAACTTTCAGTGGTACGAGCGAATGTACGACCTGTTCTACGCACTCTTTTCACAAATGAGTGCCCTGGTCCTGATCGTGGAAGGGGGATTTGCTCGACCTGTGGTCCCTTCTCAAGTTTTCCCCAATACTGTATGGCGTTTTATAATTTTACCTTGCCCCCTCTTGATCAGTTTAGATCAAGGCATGACGTTAATATTTGTCCATCGTGGACCTGTGAAGCATTTTAAACTCTTTTGTGATTAATGGGGAAAGTACATTTGACTTAACTTGAACATTAAGTGATGCTTTGCACTGTTGCTGTTGTGCTTGTTCAAATTTATGAGTACTGTTATGAAATGAGTAGCAAAATAAATGCTTCAACAAATACAGTTGCTGAATGAATTAATGTCACCTGAGCAAAACAGCATTTTTTTAAATCGGGAGTGTCACGTTCATTTAAGATAAATAAAATAAATACATGATACGTAAACCCAATTAAATAAACACAAAAAAATGTTTCATTACAAAACGATACATACATACAGGTTAGTAGCTCGATATAGTACAGTATACTGTATGTGTCAGTTTATTAACAGCCACTAGATGTCATCAAAACACTGACAGACAGACAGTCATACATTACAAGACAGTACAGTATAGCTACAATATATTGTTGTCCAGTAGTTTACTCATCCACCCTCTGTATATAAGCATACACTATGACCGCAAGAAAAAAAAAATACCTTTACACAATTAATTGTGATCTTGAAATATAGCTAGTCGAAAGTGGAACGTTTGAATATCTGTCTATTCCAGTGGCGGGCCGTGCATTTCAAACATAGGCCTTCAGTGACGTCACATATTATGAACACAATACTGTATAGGCTCGTCAAGCAGCACTTAATTTCAGGAGCATTTAAAACCATCAAGTATGCATTCACAATTAAGAGCAGGACACTACATTTACAGATAGTCAAAAATAAAAAGATGATTTAAAAATACGAAATAAAATGCCACCCAAATTACGCTGTGTGATCTTAAACAAGTCTGTCCAATAAATTGCGCAATGTCGCAGTTTCATATAAGACACCAACCAAACAATAACAAAATAAACTGTTCTTTGAAAATAAAGTAAACAGATCATTTGCATTTTGAAAATCGACGACACAACAGCAAATAACTGACATAACTGACTCACTAATAACTGACTAACAGCTGAGATTGAACGAACTTTCGTGCACGAAGGTGACTACAATGCGCCATTATAAATTGCAGGTGAGCAGATTTATTTGATACATGTTTGTATCTTTGTCATTTTATTTCGTTACCATGAATTTAATACTAACGAAATAAAATGACAAGAAGAAATGTAAAATAAAATTCATTGACTCACCAATGTAGGTCTCCACAGCGTCTGCTTATTTGAAAATAAA
>NW_017806160.1:1155246-1170834 GCF_001891065.2 Hippocampus comes | reverse complement strand
TGAACAAGTCAGGATACAATTCTCAGGAAACAGAAAAGGCGCTAATCCAATCACCGAACCGCACGGCCAGTCTCGAAGTAAGGCCCTCTAGCTAGCCCTAGTACGCAGACGAGAACAAGTCAGGATACAGGATGAGACTCGTGATCTGATTGGCTATTGAAACCTGACAGTGCCCGTTCATTTACAGCGCACAGGGGCCTGCTCTGTTTAATCTGAAGGCCCCGAGCAAGTTTAATTAACCTGGCAACACAAGCAAGATGAAATATGATCGGTGAAAAACTCTACCATAATAAATAAGTTATTTTTCGAGTGGCGTTCAATGTTATTTAAAATAACATTGAAAGCCACTCAACTAAGTGGAAATAATATGACGTAAAGAATACAGAGAATAATTTTGTTAACATAGTTATGAAAATAAAATAACAAATTTATGTTATTCTCAGAAAAGTAAATTTACTTTTCTGAGAATGTTTAGGCCAGCAGAGAAGGCCTTGCTGGCCCTCAGGGTCCGCCACTGGTCTATTCTAACTAGTCAGTTTGAAGTTTTATGGTTGCAGTACTATAATTGGAGTTGAATTTTTTGGTCAAAGACAAAGTTTTTTTTTTGTTTTTTTAATGAATGCGCTGTTATTGACGTGTAATTTCATGAATGCCAAGCACTGTTTGAGCGTATACCGTACTGCATGTGTAAATGTAGGGAAGAAAATATTATACTAAATGGTCATTTCTGTGTTATTCAAATAGTAAAGCTATTAGTTTTTTTTTGTTTGTTTGTTTGTTTGTTTTGTTGGTTGGCTGGTTTGTTTGTTTGTCCAAAATAAAACGTCTTTACCTCTTGTAACCGCATGTCTATACTTTTTGTGACATTTTACACAGTTTAGTTTGGCAGTGGGCTGTGATTACATTCCAATTTAAAATACTGTATGTGCCTCGTCTTAATAGATGTTGTAAAACACTGGCTTTCCAGAGCGTCTTATTTCAGCCTGAACCTTGACGTCATTAGTCCCTTCCGAATATGGCGCATATACCGGTCACTCAGAGGCGATCACGTGGCTACGACTGTAACCAATGAGAAAACTTCTTCGGGGAACACTTCCGGTAGCGTTTCCTGTCAGTGTTTGTAAACTGAGAAAAAATTGGAAGTGCGTCAAGTAATAATCCACAAAACTGTGAAAAATTAAAAGGTAAGTAATCGCTCCAGGAGCACAGTTTCGCCGTCTGTGCACAATCGTTAGGTTAGTGGGCTACTTTCGGGTGTTTGAAGGTTGCAGCAGAGCCCGCAGTCATATTTTGTGTTGCTCTGTGAGCCCGCACGCCCAGCCTGCCTGCTGTGCCTTGTGTGTTCCTTGCGTGTGCCTTGTGCCTGGCTCTTGTTGTGTTGTCTGGGGTGGGGGAGGGTGGGGGTCTCCGTCCTGAAACAGTCCCCCCACCTCCCCCAAACAGAACAACTAGCTAGCAAGCTAACTATTCGCCTTTTCGGGTTCATTCGGGTCGGACTTCGTCTTTTGGCGTCACACTTTTAATAGTCGCCCTTAAAACCAGAAACGACGACCCACAAGCGTCCGTTTTGATACAGTTCCGCCGGGGCAATTTTTAACCCCAACCTGTTCTGTGGTAAGTTGCTAGCTAGCAAACTTGCATAGTTGTAAATGTGTGATGTTTGCTTCAGCAAAATCGACGATTCTTGCAAATGAAAGGCCAGAGCATGACCAAGGCAAAGAGACTTGAATTGTTACAGTATTCGGAGGACTTTTAGGAGATAATTTATCATTTGCTAATAATAGAACACTGAAGCGTGGTTACACCAGTGATTCCCATCCAGTGTGCCGTGGCACAGGAGTGTGCAGTGAGAGCTCTAACGGCGTGTCGCGGGAACTTCTCAAATTTCACTTAAATGATGAGAACATTATTTACTAGTAACAAATAATGTATATTTGTCCATTTATCCATCCCAGCAATGAACAAAAAATCATCTTCAATTAGAGGACAAAAAGTATGAAATTGACATATGTATCCTCTTTTTGTGACAATTTGGTTTGGTGGTGTGCCGTGCGATTTTTCGAATTTAAAAAATGTGCCGTGGCTCAACAAAGGTTGGGAATCACAGGCTCACACAATATGGAATCAAACTAGTTCGGATTTAAACGCAAACTGTTTTAGGCACATTAGAGCCACATGCAGTAGTTTGTCCAAAGTCTAGGGCTGCCATAAATGATCATTTTGCCCATCAACTAATTACCAACAATAATTGTGATTAGTCGACTGATTGGACCATATATCTGCAAATCACACCAACAAGCGGCTGCTCTTATAATAACCATCAATTGCTGACAGCTTGAATTCTTGAAGGTTATGTACAAATGAATCATCAAGACAATTAATATGATAGTGCATCCAACTTTGATTAAACTTTGCAACTAGTACCTGCATTCCTGCCATGCTTATTATTGAGGGCGTGCCTTAAGTTGAAGGCGATACGGTGGCCTTAAATTTTTTTAGCCGTAATTGTTTAGTGTATTTTAAAATTGAACCAAAACTGTACACTTTGCAGAGTTGCACTAATATAGTGAAACTGTTTATAATTACAAAAAGAAATACCTGTAAATATTTTTTCGCTCGTCTTGGGCACGAAGTCTTTTTTTTTTTTTTTTTTTAATGTAGAAGGTAGTGAAATCAGAGTAGTAAATTAGGAAAATGCACTGCGCCAAAGAAAATTCAACTAAACAGTTGTCTTGACTTTTAATTTAGTTTTTAATTTCGCCTTTATCCAAAATGTTTTCTGCCCTAGTATGCACTCAAACCATTGGGGGCTTTGTTGCCTGATAAGCTGCACATTTCAGTGTGAGAACTCACCTCAATCTCATCGCTGTTGTGCGTGCTGAATTGATGAACTTGCAAATACGAAAGAAGAAAGCTCCTGATTGAAGCACACAGCTTTATTTTGTCATGCCTCTACTTTCAGGCTTTGGCCTCCGTGAGCATTTGGGTGTGTGCCATCTCTTCTGTTAGTCCTCACCCTGACTGAGGTCAACTCTGCCCCCTCTCACAACCCCTCCCCACCCATCACACACAAAATCAAAAGCACGGCGATGACACACCATTCAAACAACTCTATTCGAGATCATATGAAATGGGTTAGTGCAAGTCTCTTCATGTGCAGAATCAAAACCATTTCCAGTTGTGTCCTTAGACGGAGGACTGTCATTTTCGTTTTTTACTTAAGCCCCTTTAGCACTCTCACAGTCCCTACAAGAAGTCCCACAACCTGCTGTGATGCTGTTGTTTGTGTTGCCAGGCTGGCTTGCTGGGCTGCGAGGCGGTGCTGTCCAGCATGGCCCTGATGCAAGCCAATAACATTCCAGGTCAAAAGAAGATGATGTCATCCATGGGTCACGGGCACCGGGCAACTTCTGAGGGTCACCAAAGCCACTCGCACCACAGCCACAGCCACCACGGACACCAAAGTCACCACGCGCAAGCCAACGTGGGCCATATGTCGACAGGGAGCTGTCCACCACTGGTGAGTGAAGCCATTAACCGGTGATCTGATTTCATTTGAATGTACTCAAAAAAATGTATGAGATCAAAGTACAAGTAAGAATCACCATTTTCTTTTTGCTTCACCCAAATGTTTTTCCCACCCTTTCTTACTACAGACAGAATCCAGTATTTTAAATGTTTAGTTGATGAGAATGCTGTAGATAAGGGAGCCATTCTTGCTTGGTCGGTTGGTTCCCAACGTGGATTGCGCAACCATTTGGGGCAGGCCGCAGACAAGCAGTAAAATCGTGTACAGTTTGACAGAAGTTGTCTTACAGCTCTTGTATAGGCTCTTACTCGATGGTCCGGGTGTACCTAATGTTGTGGCTAGTGCGATGCCCTTGCGGTCAACCCTAATTTGTACATTTATTTTCTCTCCCAGCTGATCCAAAAGGATGGGGATTACCACACCTCCAGAATATTGGATGGGAAGAACATGCATAGTAGCCAGAGTGTGCACAAGAAAAAGCACAAAAAATCTGTGAAAGTCAAAGAGGAAGTGCGGGTATGTTTGAGATTCTGGAGCGTGCACATTAATGCACAATAATATGGCACGATATGAATAATCCATGACTGCATAGACTGGGGACGGAAAAAAAAGATTCTCATTTTGTCATCCTCGGTAGCCTTTATTGCAGCAGCTCGACATGGATGATGACAGTTCTCTAAAAGTGCAGAAGAACTTCATCTGTGACCACTGCTACGGAGCTTTCCGGAGCAGCTACCACCTCAAGCGACACATACTGACGCACACGGGTGAGGAGCGACAAACTGCATCACCCTCCATAAAAAAAGTTTGCTTCTTCACATATCCTTAAACTGTTCCCTACCAGTTGGCAGCACAGAATTATGCCCAATGACTTGATAGGATGAAGATTCATTCTTTGCCGGGGATCAAGAATATATCTGAGTATTATATGTCTGCACCGTTTGTGTTCAAATATCTGTTGCTTAAAGTTGATCTGCTGTTGCTGACTGGGTTTTCAGTAAGCCCCCTGGAGTTTGATGAAAACGTCACAAAAACCCAAATCGGCAACAAAGTCTTCTGTTCTCAAGTGGTGGCGTACTGTATACAGTGCATTATGTTTACTGTGTGGCCAGTCGTGGCAAATGCCCGCAAGTAATTGTGTGTTGTGGATGTCGCTAGGGGAAAAGCCTTACGCCTGTGACAGCTGCGAAATGCGCTTCATTCAGCGCTACCACCTGGACCGACACAAGAGGGTGCACAGCGGCGAGAAGCCCTACCAGTGCGATCGTTGCAATCAGGTTAGTCAGGCTCTCCTCCGGCCACAACATTCGCTGACAAACCCGCACAACAGTACAAGAACGGTATGAAAGGTGATGAATCTGTAAAATTAAGAATGATAAGTTTTGCTCGAAACTATGCGAAAGGTCTTCATAAAAACTTCAAAATGTTACTGTGGTTGTCGTTTGAAGACGAATCAAACTGCACTGCATAGCTGCAACTTTGACCACAGGTGGTTAGCCAAATGCTAATTTTGAATATTTATTCTCATGAAATCATTCTTATTTATTCCCAACTATTGTGTTCATTTTGTCTTTTGTTTTTGCGGAGGGGATAGTTCTCAGAAAACTCGGTCCAGGAGTGGGACGTGAGCCCAAAACGAAACTTGTGCAAAACCACTTCCAAATGAACAATGCTTTCCAATCAAACCTTCCTGCAGTGTGCTATGAATAAATCAAGAGAATTCACACTTGCTTTGCAGGAGGTTGTCGAATGTCATCCTCGACTCGGTTGGTAGATGGACCCCAAACATTGAACACTCAAGTACCACCTATTTTTTTAAATTAATTAGTTTAACACTTGAACGGCTTCACTGCCTTCATACGAAGATATTCTGTTGAAAAGTGTCAAATAAATGATTTGTACAAAATGACCTCTGAGTGGTGACCAGATGGGAACAATGGCTGTCTTGCGCAACTTTGGAGGCACAGCGGACACCACCAACTGAGCAGCACTTGTGTCGCAAATTACAACATTTCTGCTGCTGTTTGACCCGCTTGTGAAATCCTGCTCAATCACGTTCAAAAATATGATAAAAAAAAATAAAAAAACATTAAAACAGCGCGTGCACCCGGACACCGCGCTCGGCATGAAGAGTACTCGGTTGTCGTGGAATAAACTGATTTTTAAACATGTTCATGTATTTTCAAGTGAAACCATTGGCCTTCCATTTCTACTGTATAAGCGCAAGCATAAGGTTGAGTTGAGATGTAAATCGTCAGAGGTACCTTTTGGAATCAAAATATAACTGACTGACAGCTGATGTTTTATCACATTTTGGACAACTTGGAATTGTGTTGTATTTACATTCTGCCGGTGTATAGGTAGGAACTGTTTTGTGAGAGTGATGCATATTCAGGGTATAAAGGGCTCGTAATTACATGGGACTGTTGGCATATCACGAACAGGAAGTCGGCAGGACGGCTATTTTTCACTGCTCAAACCACATTCACACTCAAATGGCAGCATAAATCTCAGTGAGGTTGTTTATCTCTGCAGTTGATATGCAGTGTTAGAAACCGTCAAATCTGGTGATAGATTGTAAAGAGAAGAAAACATCGACTCGAACTGGGTCACCATTCACAGCCCTCTGCGGACCATGTTTTTTCGAGATTTAAAAAAAAAATGTTATGTCCAATCAGATTTTAGGCTCCTTGTGCTGCCATGTCAGTCAAATTGTGCCCTGGGCCTCCGCAATCATTCGTGCTGGACCTTGTAACTTTATTGGAACTAAGTCTTGAAACAATCCCATTTCAAAGTTGTCCTCACAGGGCCACAGCGCTGACCCTTAATGATGTCAGCACATTTCCGCCCGCTGATTGCTTTGTCAGAGAGCAAAAGTGACACTTCTGTAGCGACGTGCATACATTAAGATTTGTAACAATCTGTATCAGATTGATCTATGTGAAATACATATGTCATGTTATTGGATAAATGCTGATTCTGAAGTGCTCCAGAGGATGAGTGTGGCACTGTTGCCTGCTGTTTGCATGTCGGGCGGATGGTTTCCATGTGACCAATATTTGGTAAGATGTGAAAAGGTACCCAAGCTTAACTAACAGCCATCTTTCTCGACTTGGCCCGCAGACCTTCTCACGGACAGACCGGCTGCTGAGGCACCGGCGCTTGTGTACAGCCGGCATCAACAAAGACGACAGCCAGCGTTGTGAGAGTCGCTCATCGGCATACTCGCAGGGCACATCTGGCCACACTGCTTCCTGGAGCCCCTTACACCCTTCCAACAGCCGCCTGACTGTCTGACCCCACCCACCTAAGACCACAAAGACCTTTTGGACAGTCGGTGACTCAATAACGTTGAGCCGCGACACCAGCGAAACCTGAACACAACCTCGCTAACACAACCAGATTACGCTAGTTCGGTCATGGATTTTTGTACCTTTTTATCTTCTTCTCTTAGTTGTTGAGATCAGAGAGGAAAAGACAACTTGGCGTCTTGTCAACGGGGTGCTCTCTCCTAACATCATGATGGCAATAAATGGATGATATGCTCTCACGTCTCATCACACTGAAGACTTTTGGTGTTTTTGACAGTACTGGCTGCAGATGGTCACGCAGCACATCTTTTGATTGTCCTGCTGAGCCCACAAATCAAGCCCCGCTTCTCCATTTGGACCTTCGGCTCGGTCAAGAGTGGCACGGCTTGTTGTGTAACTGTCTCCGTCAAGCAAGACTGCGTGACCTTGCTTTAGTAATTAGCAACCCATATAATGTAGGTTTTGTGATGTCAGTGAAAATCAATGTACATTTAGATATGTACATTTCAAGGAATTGTTACAATAGGCCACATTAAAATGACACAATTGCAATGGCAAAACTAAGACTCATATCACATCAAAATATGCATTTGGACCTCTGCTGTGTTTCTACTTCTGTTTTTTTCCCCCTCATCATTGTAACTTCACAAATGAACTTCTTCTTCTAGATCTAGTTCAGTTTGCCGATCTGTCTGTTTAGTTTTTGGCATTCATTCATCCTTTCCAGACATTTTGTGGGAAGTAGGCCAGTTGAGCTGTTTCGTTGTAGTTCTAGTCTGAGACCAATAAGCGCTCCACCTCCGGCTCAACATGATTGAATGTGAAAACACTGTGCCATGTCCTTTAATCTCTAGTTTCTTTAAACAGTTTAGCATCTTCACTGAAGATGACGTGTAAGTAGTGTTTTTTTTAAGACATAAAACTTTTTTCCCCCTCATTCAGTTTGCTGTAGTTAAGTTGCTTTGATATTTAGACTACGTGAAAGGGGGCGGGGTGGGTGAATGACATTGCCCTCTGCTCATTAAGTTAATATAAATATTTTTTCATTGTATTCCAAGTAGAAAAGTGATGTGTGGGGCCTACATTCCCCCAAATCTCACTATTTACAAAGTAGTCTGTTTTCCAGTGTGATTTGAGGGTGGATCCCCCTGTCATTTGGAAATCTAATTCAGAAGCAGCCACTTCTTACTCTCCTGTACGTTACCATGATTGTTTTTGTCTGCATTTATATAAGTGTAAACGCCACCCTTATTAGTCATTTCGTTATTAGGCATTCGGGTGAAATGATGTATATTTTACAGTTGATTATACAGCATTGTGCATGAAGTTTGAGAGCTCTAAATCTCAATAAAACAATTCGTTTTGTAATAAGTGCATGCTATATTCACTAGTTTAATAGGACATATTCACCTTTCAAAAAAATATTCACTGGCACATAATTTGATAGTGAAATTTGTTAATGGTCGTGGATGTGCACTGAGTGGCTCAGTTGCCCCTCAGTGAATGTGAGCGAAAATGTTTTTCTCTCCATTGATGGATTTTTGCATAGTTTTAAAATGATTTGTAATATTTTTGGTTGCTATTCACTAACGCTGGCTGACCTTGCACAAACACAAACTGCTCAGACACAATTCTTGATTAGTTTCAACGCCTAAATGTACTACACTATACAGTAACGGAAGAGGAAAGGTCACAATGAAGACGCAGCAAAGCAATGCCCGTTTTTGCCACAAGAGGGCAGTGTCGCTTTTTGTGTGGAGAAAAGTGGGGTCTCGAGTGACGTCACAAGAGCAGACATGGTACTGCAGCATTGTGATTGCTCACTTTACATTTTAGAGTTGAGAACATTTCAAGGAGATGGAATCAGGAAGACTGAATTTGCAAAACCCACGCCGCGGATGACATCTGCTTCCTCAAAGGGAAGGAAAGCCTGCTTTCATCACTCCATCCTTCTCAGGGCAGGGGTCATAGTCTTTAGCACCTTCCTCTTGCTATTGACCAGTTCTTTGATTAAAGCATGAGCTTTGGCTGCATGAGATCAGCCCGAAGGCTGCTGGGAGTGCGCTTGTCCCCTCCGCCCCCTCATGGGAGACATCTCCTCCCTCCGCCGTCTGTTTTACAGCACCCGCAGGCCCCCGGCACTTAACAATGGACCTCTTTAAGTGAGGGAGATGGGGAGGAGATCAGGAAGGGGCTTATAACACTCCATCTTCATACACAAAGTGCAGAAATCATCCAGGTTAGAAATCATCTCCGCGAGACAGAGCGCTCATGGAGTCGGCCCAGAGCTAAAATGTACGAGTGCTGCCTTGTGTGCAGGCTGGAGGAAACTGATAGCTAGCTCTCTACCTGCTCACCTCACCTCGCCTGTCAAAGGCGGGGGGCGAAATGGGCCCTTCAAAGAGAAATTCCACCCTGGGAGAGTAAATCTTAGCGAGTGCAGACAGCGAGGCTCTGACCATGTGTATTTATGTGTGTGTGTGTGTGTGTGTGTGTGTGTGTGTGTGTGTGTGTGTGTGTGTGTGTGTGTGTGTGTGTGTCTCAGAGGTTCACAAAAAGAAAATCTCAGAAATATTTGAACGCCCCTCCACTACCACCGATTGTCTGACAAACATGCAAACGGATGAGTGAAAGCATGGCAGTCCAAACTGGGACTATCTGCGTTGCCCAAGGTGTGGGCCAACCTTTTCACGGTGAGCTTTGATTAATCACAGAATTATGTGGCTGGAACAAACATCCATCAGGCCTGTGACAGCTCCCTCACTGGCTTAATTAGGGATGATATTTAAGATCGTGGCCGACATTCTGCTTATCCAGTCAAATTTCAATCACCCTCACATTCCTTCCACAACTCGGTCGCCACGGCGTCCAAAATCTCCACAATCGCACACGTGAAATGTTACTGTAACACAACACGAATGCGAATGGGCGAATGTGAAAGTTGCTGCTTTCCCGCCGACACCTCGCATGCATTTTCATGTGGAACAGTTCAGCATTTACATGAAAAGAAAATGGCCTGCCACACTCACTCCGCAGTCATTTCAACTGCCTGGGAGATTTTCCATTAATTCTTGTCAAACCTTTGGCAAAAAGAACGTGAAGGCATCATTTATTAATGATTCCCAAATATTGTAATATTCTCTAAGACGAGGGGTTATTATTCAGAGATGAATTATGCATGCGGTTCAATTGTGGCCCTCATTATAGCCAAAGGCAAAGTACAGTTGTCACGGTTACAACATGAGAGCGCACTGAAGACATTTCTTTGTAAGTTAAACTCCGTACATTAGTTTATGTTGTTATTCAACGAGGCACCTTTTACCCATCGTCAGACTTCTAATGCTTTTTTTATCTTACCCAGACATATCTAAAGGAGCTCTTAAAGGGAGAGTTTTGCAGTGTTAAAACTGCTTGCAAGGTTTGGATGTAGCCTCGCTTCACTAATCACCCCTCACAACAAACGAACATACCAGAAGTGGGCAATGACGGACTAAACACTGACAAAAGTGGGTTTTCGTCCGTCAGTGTAATCGTCACGGACCGGGTCAAGTACCGATGGACCTGATGGACTGACAGAAACACTCCCCGCTTTGTCTCCTGTGTTTGTTCACAGGGTTTCATAGATAGATAGATAGAGCACTTTATCATCCAATCAAGTTTATGGAAGGCCAATTAATTGGAATTTTCGTCAGTGGCTGAGCTACATGGTGAAAAGGGATGGCCATTTCAAAGTATGCGTGTTTCAATTGCAACAATTATTGGTACACAATGTGTGCTTTACTGTATATCACTCAAGTCACGGCTACCTGCCATCAAGCTTGTAAAATGATTCTCATGAAAATCATTTGTCATGTCATGCATCTGCTTCTCACACTTTTTGAATAAGTTTAACTTGGCCACATAAGTTACTTCGATGTTTCCTTCCCTTTTGGATAACTAAGATCTAATCATGTTTTAACATTGTATTTGTGTTTTTAACTGCTTGTTGTAAGGTGTCCTTGAGTGCTTAGAAAGGCGCCCACAAATAAAATGTATTATTATTATTATTATTATTACAATCACTTTTAAGCGAGCATATTAACAAAAATATTAATGTTAAAAACACATGCACAAAGTGTTTGGGGACTATTCTCCCCCCACCCCCGGGTCTAGTTAAAATGGTATAACCAGTCAAACGCCATCATGACTTGTGTCATTATTAAAACAAACACAAAGTATTTAGGCTGGTTTTGCGTTTATAATGCTGCCCAGGTCCAAAGTAACAAACGACTGATGTGAAAGAAGGAGGAAGAATCTCAATAAAGTTCCCAATCATGACTGGAGTGAACATCAGGGCACCGTTGCAGCCTTTTCAAAATCACTTTTCGACAGAGGCGTGTTGTGCCTTATTCACATTGACGCTGGTTTTATGCCACCCTCTGGCCTGCAACTGGTTCGGGCTGAGCTGCTTTTGTAGTAACAACAAGCCAGCCCCGTCTGGGTGGGGGTTGGTGGGGGTCACTAAGTGTGAGTGCTCAGCCAAGCAAGCGCTCTCACTCACACTTGTCGTCACTTTGCAGTGGAGGACATTTTGGGGTGATCAGCAACTTCATATTATTGAGTGAAATGATTATCAGGCATAGGTCAAGACACTGCTGCCACAGGGCACAGGCCATTTTATTGCACGTGCATTTTATTGGAAGTCCCTCTAAAGTGAAAATAAATTGTCAAACCATGGAGAAGAGTGTTGGTTGAAGCCCTGCCAAATGTGTAAGATTAACACGCTGTGAGCGTGTCCAAAAATGCACCGAAAGCACACCATGATCACCTGTCAATCAAATACCGCAACGACGAACTTTATATGCATTGTAAATGAACTGGAGATTGGCGGTGAATGAATGACATCCAGGGGCGTCACTAGGTTTCAAGAACAAGGGGGGCTTAGCCCCAAGGGGAACACAGCCCCTTTAGGGGGGTCCGGGGGCATGCCCCCCTGGGAGAATTTTTTTCTACATTCTGTTAAAAATCCATCAATTCCGTGCACTTTGAGAGCAAAATGAAGAGGCTATGTAGAACTACACACATCACATTAGTATCCTCTTTACTATGATGGGGCTTCCTCCCCTGGACTTTAACTGGAATAGATAATAGAAATTATAAAGAGTTCAAAAGTTCAATCTTGGTTATTCAAGGGAATTAGAAGGATGCCCGATAACATAACCTATATGACAGTAGGCCTATATTCCTCTCTACCAAAATGTATTAATATATGCTTAGCCCCCAGAAGACAATGTATTTTGAGATGTCTGCCGTGATATGCAATTTAAGTTAGTACAATGAGATGCAAAAGCTTCATCACTTTGGAAAAACACAAGTTTGCTGCTCAATACTTACTGTAAGCTCCGAATGCATTTTGGGAACAGCCTTGCAAGTAAAATTAGCCTTGAGATCTGAGAGCCTCGCCTGTCCAGCAGAGCTCGCCCCCGGCTCACTCTCTGTGCTTCTTTGGCCTGATTCCTTTCAAATAAATAAATGTATTTATTTTATATTTATTTATTTTATATAGGCCAAAATCTCAATAGGTGTTGCCTCAAAGAGTTGGTGTAATGATTATTTATGTATTTAATAATAAAATATTGCTTAATTTTTATTAAGCACCACCTTAATTTATCCAAAAGTGAACACTTGTTACAGTGCAGTTTCTGCTGTTACTGGAGATATTTTAGCGGACTATAGTCACTAGTTTTACCAGCATGGATGCATTGAATACTTAATTTACCTTTCTAAAAAACTGTCGAATATCCATGCTGTCGACTCAACCTGACTTTCGGCAATGAACTGTCAGTTGTTGCGTTAGCATTTGATGTGGCGATGGTGACAGACACGTCAAATGCTAACGCAACACCTGTTGCGTTCAGGAAACCTGGGAGATTTAACATTACAATAATGGCAGGTTATCGAAATATAATTTAAAATGGCCACATTACATTGAATTTGATGCAATATATTAGCAAAAGTACAGGAAAAATAAATAATACTTTTTTTTAAATAATGCAATGAAATTATTTAGGGGGGCTAAAGACATTTTTAGGGAGGCTGAAGCCTCCCTAAAATAGGCCTAATGACGCCCATGATGACATCAATGCTATTTGTTCACCTGCCTGTTTTTTGTTTTTTTATTCCATGTGTGTTAGCTGTCACGAATTTCAAATAACAGATTATTCCTTAAGGCGAAGTTATGTGGTTATTTTCAATTCACAGTTCAATTTGTTTAGTTTGGCAATAGGACTAAATGATTTCAGGAAAAGATTGAATAGTAGTATTTCTTAACAAAATTACAATTTCAATTCATGATTTTTTTCCCCAATTAAACTCCAGGGCAATATTTACTATTTGCATTAACATTTACAAATGTGACACAAACTTGCACCATACCATCAAAAGATTAAAAGCTGTTACCCTAATAATTTTAGGGCACAACAGAGGTGGCGTGAAGGAGGAAGTCCTTTTCAAGTTTTTTTAAAAACTGGTTCACTGCAGCAAAAGGTGCTTGCAGTCATACATATATACAGTGAATTATATTTCATTGTTTTTAACCAAAAATGATATTTATCTTTTGCACTACTTTACTCATTCATTGCACATACATGTAAGATCGGATGTAAATTGTTTTTCATATTGTTGCTTCACAGCCAAAATCCATGTCATGATATAAACTGGATGCCTTCACAGTACTGGTACCTACTGTAATTTCAATTTACACGTAAAAAAATATATAATGGAAGTTTGAAGTCATCTAAAAATGAAAGGTAAATATTTCCTGGTAAAAGACACAGAAGGAATCAAACGTATTCTTCTCATTGTTTGTTTTCACTTGATGTTGCATTTTCGTATAAACGTATGTCTGCATTTTTTTTCATGACATAAGTTGAACAAATAATCGTCCTTAGCAAGGCTAAATTGATTTTAAAAACAAAGCTGACGTTATTTTGAGACCTCTCATTGTGTAGGCGAAACAGAGCAAACAAATGCAAAAACATAATGATATTAGAAATATTGAATATATTAAATAAGATACTTTTGACCTTATGAGCGCCCCGTCCCGGCTGACACAACTGTTTCGTTTCCGGTTTTGGCGAACCGACATTAACTTTGCGATTAGCATTGGCTTCTTGTGCTCCTCGTCCGCCTTTGGTGACAACGATGCGTTTTAGAAATGTAACTTATTGGGTGCCTCGGAGGCAAGGATGGATTAGTGACTTAGAGGAGAGGATCTGCATGTCGGGGAATCATGTTTAGCCGCACGAGCTGTAGCGCAGCTAGTAGTTTGTGCCTCGACGCAGCGCGTCTTTGTGCCAAGTACCCCCACCCCTCCCCCCTCCAGTTCACGGGCAACAGCCTGGAGCTCATTAGTTTGCAAGACCTGTCACAAGTAGTGCGCAGCTTCTGATTGGTGAGCCTGCGGGAGAGCAGGAAGATGGCGCTTATGTGTGAGATCGTTGTTTCAACCAGAGTGTTGCAAAAAAAAAAAAAAAAAGCAAGGCTTGGACGATGACATTATAGCATTGTTTGGGATTGTGATTTTGATTTAAATAGGAAAAAAGAGAAATCTTTCAGCCCTATTTTACAGTGAACTTGATCTGAAACTAGCTATAAAGCCTTTTGGAAGATTTAGTCGCAATGCCAAAGTGCTGCTGCTTGTTGTGAAGTCAGCTGAGTTGAGCTGACAGTCACCAAACAACGCCCCCGTCACGAATTTCAAAAGCTTAAATCAGGTCATATCTCAAAACATTACTGGAGAAAACTATTCACATAAATTTAGGTGACGGACTTCTTTCATTCAGTGCACTCATCTGTTGCTGCTGGCGGCTCAGCCTCCTCCCCGAGCCAAAAGCTAGTGATGAACAACTTCACACTATGAATGCCGTTGGGGGTAGTAAAAAAGGCTGATCTGTACAACCCGTCACTCATACAAGCGATAAAGGAAAATAAAAGTCTTTTTCCATAAGGTGTCTAATTTAGGGGCAACTAAATTCACCAAAAATCACACAAAGGCTAACTGTCCCAAAACAAAGATGGTCATTTCAGGGAGCTACGATGTCTTGTCACTAGCGTGGTAGCCTCAAAGGTAATGCTTTGTAACTTCACGCTTGTCTATCGTAGTTTAACAACGACACTCCAGTTACCTGGGAGTCCCCTAAGGAGCCTGTTATGAGGTATATTCAGTGGCGGACCCTGAGGGCCAGCAAGGCCTTCTCTGCTGGCCGAAACATTCTCAGAAAAGTAAATTTACTTTTATGTATTTTATGTTATTTTATAATTTATTTTATTTTCATAAATATGTAAACAAAATTATTCTCTGTATTCTTTACATCATATTATTTCCACTTAGTTGAGTGGCTTTCAATGTTATTTTAAATAACATTGAAAGCCACTCGATAAATAACTTATTTATTATGGTAGAGTTTTTAACCAATCATATTTCAGCTAGCTTGCGTTGCCAGGTAAATTAAACTTGCTCGGGGCCTTCAGATTAAACAGAGCAGGCCCCTGTGCACTGTAAGTGAACGGGCACAGTCAGGTTTCAATAGCCAATCAGATCACGAGTCTCAGACTCGTGATCTGTTTCCTGTATCCTGACTTGTTCTCGTCTGCGTACTAGGGCTAGCGAGAAGGCCTTACGTCGAGACTGGCCGTGCGCGTTCGGTGATTGGATTAGCGCCTTTTCTGTTTCCTGAGAATTGTATCCTGACTTGTTCAATAAAGATT